>NC_143023.1:31510000-31810000 GCF_057628025.1 Oncorhynchus mykiss
AGGTACGCCTCCACAAATTCCAAAAGGATGAGAATACTTACAATGCTGACTGTCAGTGTGCTCATTGTTTGCAACATAAAGGCTGTTTCCTCTGTTTTTTGATCTTGTATCTTTCTCAAGGTCGGACATCTCCTCATGGGGAAACAACAGTAACAGTGTTATGATGAAAATAAGTCTAGATCTTCTCCTTAGCCAAACACACAGAAAGTTATTTGCATCCAGGCCCAACCTTAGTCGAACAACACAAAACATCGACATATGTATTTTTTTGTCTTTACAAAAAGCTTGTTTACTTCTCTGTTTTTAGAGCTTTTTATGTTCTCCAGTGAATTCATTTGAGTAGACTCATGTTCATGACATGGTTCTTCTTATCTTTTTTTTCTCTCATTAGCAGTAATAATGGTTGCATTTCAGCTCCAGGGAATATTCTCCAGTTTCTGATAGGTGGGCATTAATATTAACACTGCTAAAGGACATTGATTCTTTGGTCCTCTGCTAAGATACTGTATTGGATTGGCCCTAAAACCCACAGGCTTACCAAGAATACAAATGACAAAACATGAAAACGCCTCAATCAGACAATTAGCAAACCCAGTCATTTCATTTCACTGCACATTTTACACTATTAATTCCCCAGTTTGGGCCAGATGAACCCCTTTCACCTAGATCTGCTCCATTCACTAACACCAGCACTTTAATAATGATTAGATGCTGCCATTTCCACCAGGGCTCTCAGGAGAGAAGTGCAGAGAAAGAAATGCTATCTTGCCATGATGATATTTGAGGAAAAGGTTACTGTTATTGCACAAGACAGAACAGGGAAATGGAAAGGGGCGTCACCAACCTCTCTACTAAGGAACCAGCTAATAAGATGGTCGCAGCTGGTATTTTCTGAGTGAAATAAATACAAAGGTCACTGGTCTGAGCCAACCGTGCGAGGCTTCATTGCCCAAAAAACTTTTCCATTCTGATGTTGTAAGATAAAAAAAAAATATTAAACTATATTTAACAAGGCAAGTCTGTCAAGAACAAATTCTTATTTTCAATGATGGCCTAGGAACAGTAGGTTAACAGCCTTGTTCAGGGGCAGAACAACAGATTTGTACCTTGTCAGGTCAGGGATTCAATCTTGCAACCTTTAGGTTACTAGTCCAACGCTCTAACCACTAGGCTACCCTGCCGCCCCAAAGATGGTATCCTATGAAGCTTTTGGCGTTGCTGTCCAGTCAGTTTTTTCTGGGTAGCATATATGACACAGGCCTAATGGTTCTCAAAACAATCAGAGAAATATATTTATTTTCAATTGCTCAATTACTGCCAGGACACAGTGACTTTTTCCGAAATAGACTAAGGCTAAAGGTCTAAGTGCCCCAATTTAACAACACAAAAAAGTGTCACTATGTCCAAGATACCATAATACTCCTAAATCCCTAATTGGTCGGTTAAAATGAATGCACACAATACAACCACAAAACCGAGAATAAATGCTGGTCCGGCTATTTTGAAGAGATGTGGCTTATTTTGATAACAGGGCTGCGTTGTCAAAATGTCATCCTGTAAAAAACACAGGGGTTAAGAGGAAGTCTCATTCAGCATCCAGATGGCTTTGGAATCACACTCACTGCTCTCATTTGTTTTTTAATTATCCCTGGACAGCAACGCCCTCAGGCCAAAGGCTGCTGTACTCATTCACTATGGTCACCCTGCAAAGATAGGCATCATTCTGGCTAACAGTGGAATAATGTTATCCCATGTTTTTATAACTAAAGAACATGTGTTGTGCCTTTTTGGACACACAGGTCAGTTCAAAGACTATACCTGGAAACTGGTATTTAAGTAGTGCATGTTCTTAGAAGTAGAAATGCTACACATTTTCAAGGACGTTCCTGGGTGGGAAGTTCACTGATTCATTAGATGGTGTTGATGTTTCAGAGGAGGACTCAGGAGAATAATGCTAGGTTAGAGTGAGGCTGTCTTTTACCATCCATCGAGGAACCAATCACCCCTTTCAGTGTATGCTGTGGTGCTCTGCAGTTTGTTCCAAACAAGCGAAGTCCACCATGTTATTTGTCTTCTATCACTAGGGTCAATTGGACTTTGGGGAGCAACAGATCTTTATGGACTCAGAGGGGAGGCTGGGAATTGAGGAAACAACATTCCTGTTACTCCTCTATTGCAATGAAAAAGGTGTCTATGTACAGTTGAAGTCGAAAGTTTACATACACTTAGGTTGGAGTCATTAAAAATAGTTATTCAACCACTTCACAAATTTCTTGTTAAAAAACTATAGTTTAGGTAAGTCAGTTAGGACTTATCTACTGTGTGCATGACACAAGTCATTTTTCCAACGATTGTTCACAGACAGATTATTTCCCTTATAATTCACTGTATCACAATTTCAGTGGGTCAGAAGTTTGCATACGTTAAGTTGACTGTGCCTTTAAACAGCTTGGAAAATTCCAGAAAATTATGTAATGGCTTTAGAAGCTTCTGATAGGCTAATTGACATCATTTGAGTGAATTGGAGGTGTACCTGTGGATGTATTTCAAGGCCTACCTTCAAACTCAGTGCCTCTTTGCTTGACATCATGGGAAAATCAAAATAAATCAGCCAAAACCTCAGAAAAAAAATTGTAGACCGCCACAAGTCTGGTTCATCCTTGGGAGCAATTTCCAAATGCTTGAAGGTACCACGTTCATCTGTACAAACAATAGTACGCAATAATAAACACCATGAGATCAAACAGCCGTCATACTGCTCAGGAAAGAGACCCATTCTGTCTCCTAGAGATGAACGTACTTTGTTGCAAAAAGTGCAAATCAATCCCAGAACAACAGCAAAGGACCTTGTGAAGATGCTGGAGGACACAGGTACAAAAGTATCTATATCCACACTAAAACAGGTCCTATATCGACATAACCTGAAAGGCCGCTCAGCAAGAAAGAAGCCACTGCTCCAAAACCGCTATTAAAATGCCAGACTACGTTTTACAACTGCACATGGGGACAAAGATCGTACTTTTTGGAGAAATGTCCTCTGGTCTGATGAAACAAAAATATAACTGTTTGGCCATAATGACCATCATTATATTTGGAGGAAAAAGGGGGAGCTTGCAAGCCGAAGAACACCATCCAAACCGTGAAGCACGGGGGTGGCCGCATCATGTTGTGGGGTGCTTTGCTGCAGGAGGGACTGGTGCACTTCACAAAATAGATGGCATCATGAGGCAGGAAAATGATGTGGTTATATTGAAGCAACATCTCAAGACATTAGTCAGGAAGTTAAAGCTTGGTCACAAATATATCTTCCAAATGGACAATGACCCCAAGCATACTTCAATCCCATAGAAAATGTGTGGGCAGAACTGAAAAAGCCTGTGCGACCAAGGAGGCCTACAAACCTGACTCAGTTACACCAGCTCTGTCAGGAGGAAGGGGTCAAAATTCACCCAACCTATTGTGGGAAGCTTGTGGAAGGCTGCCCGAAATGTTTGACAATTTTAAAGGCAATGCTACCAAATACTAATTGATTGTATGTAAACTTCTGACCCACTGAGAATGTGATTAAAGAAATAACAGCTGAAATAAATCATCCTGTCTACTATTATTCTGACATTTCACATTCGTAAAATAAAGTGTTGATCCTAACTGACCTAAGACAGGGAATTTTTACTAGGATTAAATGTCAGGAATTGTGAAAAACTGAGTTTAAATGTATTTGGCTAAGGTGTATGTAAACTTCCGACTTCAACTGTACTTACTCAACAGTATATAGTAATTTAACGCTTTTCTGAGCCTTTGACCACATCATCTAATGAGGTTTGACTTAGAGGGAAGCAAAAATAAGGAAGGTAATCATTATAACTCTTACTCTGATTGGTTAGTGACAGCCAAACAACATGAAATGCTTTGAAACCTACCGAGAGCAGCTAGTTTGAATTCATTAGTATTAGTATAATTTCTCACCAAGGCTCCCTCACTATCAGCCCCTGTCACCTCACACCAGGCTTACATCCCTCTGTGCATCTATCTATCCATACAGTATGGAGGAATGAGCCCAAGCACACTGCCACATACAGCCCATCCATCCGTAGCCCATCTCCATAGGCCAGTGATGGATGGAAGTCAGCAGATTGTTGCAGCCTTAACCAATTTATACAGGAATGCCGTGACATCTATTTCTAATAACATCTGCGTTCCCTGAGAATCAGCCGAACACACTCTGACAGACACGTGTGCCAATACCGTGCTTGTGCGATTTCTACTCTCCTATACCCAACTGTAAATTAAAGAATGAGAAAAAAAAGTTGCTCAATGATATTGTAAATGGACATGTGAACAACAGACACAATACATCTACAGTATGGACAAGTAAAAGTTGTAATTAGTTACTGTGATGATTAAAGAGCATTATTTAATCAAACTGGGCAGACATTTGGCCTTGTAGCTCAATAAAAAACACAAAATTATTTATCTTTCATCTCTCTGTGTGTTATACATTTCCTTCAATTCACAAGAGGCTGAATGTATCTCACCGGGGAAGTATCAGAGCGAACGAAACAGCACCTCTCTGTCTCAGTGTGTGTAGATTATCTACCTGACACTGTCTGGTCAGAAAGAGTATGACATTGTTGCCACTTGTAGCATTGAATGCAAGAGAAGCCAGCGAGCATTTGGCCGCCCTTGATAATTAAATAAAAATAGCCAATCAGCATTCAGCTAAACTGAATGAGCTAAGCTGTGAATAGTCCTGGCGCACCAAAAGAAATTGTCAGGGGACGCCAGTTTGGATTTGGCTTCAGACCAATCACATCACAAACATCAATAAAAACTTGAATTGGGGCATTTTGTTGTGTTGTTGCCCTTCAATGGCTAGCCAGCTATCTAAAATTGTCAATTTCCTAAATTAGCCATGGATGGAGAAAGGGATTTGGACTTATGGTTTTACTTGATTCTCCATACTGGCCAATGATTATAACGGCGTTTCTGATCCAACCATAAATTCAGACATTGTGCCCCTGGCCTGAGAAGATGGAAGTTCAACATGTAGCTAGATGTAGTATGCTAATGTTAACCAGCTGGCCTAGCGCATCATTGCCCATGAAAGGAACTTAGGCTAGGACAACAAAAACCCAAAGTGTGTACTGTACGGCAGAGTCATAGACCGTTTCGACAACATGAATGAAGACGCTGGCATTGGCGTTTCTCATACGGTGAGTCAACATGTTTTTTTTCTACAGAAATGCATGCACACACACACAGAAATCAGAACCATGGTCAGCCCCATCATATTTAGCTTACGTTGATTGGACTTACGTTGATTGGACTACGTTGACTGGATCATTTTTGGTATGTTTTAGTTGTCACTGTATTTGACTAAGCATAGGTGATTAGATGATGTTGAAATGTTGAAGTTGAAATGGGTCTGGAATAGTGGAAGTAGCTCCTGTTTTCTTTGCGACTTGAGGTAACTCTCAGTGGTTCTAAATCAATAGTTGTTTAGTAGTGCGAAAAATGGCAGAAACATTACCTTGCTTGACCATGTATGTAGGTCATGTAACTGTTTGTTACATGCACTATGTTTTGTGGACTTCACCGAACAGATGTTTCTCTACGGTTTTAGGGGCGGCAGGGTAGCCTAGTGGTTAGAGCGTTGGACTATTAACCGGAAGGTTGCAAGTTCAAATCCCTGAGCTGACAAGGTATAAATCTGTTCTGTTCTGCCCCTGAACAGGCAGTTAACCCACTGTTCCTAGGCTGTCATTGAAAATAAGAATTGGTTCTTAACTGACTTGCCTAGTTAAATAAAGGCAAAAAAAATTCAATAAAAATGAAACAAAGGTGCAGTTGAATTTATTCAACCACTGTATCTTCTTATTGTCTCGGCCTTAGGCCTATACAATACAGTTCAAAAGTTTGGGGTCACTTAGAAATGCCCTTGTTTTTTTAAAGAAAAGCACATTTTTTGTCCATTAAAATGACATCAAATTGATCAGAAATACAGTGTAGACATTGTTAATGTTGTAAATGACTATGATTATATGAAAATCACAGCTCTGGTCAAAGCACGTTTAATCACTTTTTTTCTCTCTCTTCCTTTACAGTTCTCAATATTGTTGTATAACACATTTGAGATCTGTCTCAACACTTCCTACCTCTGAAAAGCTCTTTATTCATTCAGTCCAGAGCCAGCCCCATGCTCTGACTTTCCCCTGACTCGGCAAGGCCGTATGAAATAACACTGTTTCAATTTAGACCGCTCATCCAATAACGAGATGGAGTTCAAAAGGTGCTTAATCTCACCTGCCACTCAAGAGACTTGGCAGGAAGACTGACAAGAATGGAGCGCAAAATGGTGGCCGGGTGTGGACACTGTCTGCTGAACTAGCAAGAGTGCTTTTTAATGAAACATCTTAAAATACCGTTTGTGGATTCCCTGCAGTCTTGCAGGACCAACATCTTTTCACTACTTCAGTGGTGGTCTAAGCTACTATACTCTTGATTGGTCTGATAAAATGTAAGTCTTATCAACAACAACAAAAACAACAACACTACAGTGCAAACATGGATAGGTATGGATAAGTATGAACTACAGACGTTGTACATTAAAAATACACATTCAAATGATCAGGCACAGTATGTAATGCATAATATAGTCCTTACATATCCAAATGAATGGCCCATTATACAGTATATATCAGGTCTGCACCACATTTCAAGGGAGCCATACTTCTAGCGTGACTCAGCTCCTAAAGGCCCATCATTCTCTTTTGTCGCTGATAAATCAGAGCTCGTAATCAGTGTATAAATATGCATGAGTCGTGCTCCAAGTGCTTCTGGAGGTGTAACTCTTCACAATGGAACAGACCTCAGACCTGACACAAATCCTGGCCAGAAGTCAGCAAGTTGTTAGGTGGTGAAGAAATAATTGCATGAACGTTTTTGACATGAGAAATAATGCAAAAAGAACATGTTAGGCACCTGACCCACTTCTTTAGCATTCCACAAACAACTTCATGTATTTTTTCTCATTCATGTCAGAATGTGAACAATTATGGAAAACTATAAATGTTTGACCAATTTGGACAAGGGTATGAGTATGTCAGGGACCTGAGATGAATGCCTTTTCAATTTGGCATCTCTTAGTGGCTGCCAGGTTCTCTCTCCCTGCGGTAAAGTGCCATTTCTCCTTGTACTAATTGAATACTCCCCCCGCTCCCTCCACACCATCATGTATTCCTCATCTATCATTGTTTGTTGGGAGCCAGTGTGGTGTCCTTTCCCCTGACTTTGAGAGAGCACTTCATCTTATTTGTTTGTTCCCTGACATGGCCATGATGCACTCGACCAGGCTGGCCATTTAGAAGCTGGGTAGCGTTCAAGAATGGAATACTTTATCATAGAACACAACCAAGTGGGGTAGCTTTGTAAGAGGACTATCTATATAGGTTATTTGTCACACAAGTAAACAAAAACCATACATCATGGATTCGCTTTGGAAACTATAGTTTACTGATAGTATTGGTACTTGTAACAAACAAAATAGTAACAGATGGAGAACAGTATGTCCAAGAGTACTTATTCATAAATTGATGCAATCAATAGTCTAGTCAACGCCAGAGACTATCCAAAACGCACAAAATCCTGAAAATCAGTCCAAAATGTCAACTGAAAACCAGCAGACACTGCAGACCTTAAAGACTGAAGCTCCTGTGCTATAATTCTAAAGTCACTGCAGCCACAACATGAGCACACAAGCAGAACCCCTAGGGACCCTGACGACACAGTGTAAATCTGATGAATATTTAGAGAGGAGAATCAGGGGGTGGTGAGGACTGGAGGTTTCTGGGGGAGTATGGTTCTGTGTAGTAAACCCTCAGGTATAGTAGAGAAATATGGAAGGACATGATTTCCCTAGATATGAGGTAACATTTATTTGCAGTGCATTTGCCATCACAGAGCCTTCAATTAGATGCAAGTCAGTCTATGGTTTAATCTATCTACCTGCAGCCCCCGTCTGACATCGATCCCCCCGCAGTGCAAACTCTGACCAATAAAAACAGATTGAGAGGTAGGTGATATCAATATGGCCCCTGGCGCTGTTTCAGAAGCCACTTCACACAATTTTGTACCCTCACTCAAAACAATTGTTCTATTAAATAACTAATGTGGAAGACAAATTAAAAGACTCCATATGCTATCAACATATTGGTCCAGCTGTAGATTGTGGATTCATATTAGCTTTGATTGTCCTGATAAGGACTAGAGGTCCCACTTATCTCATTTATAATGATGACCCTTATAGGGCTAATGATGATTTTGTTATCACATCGGGGTCACCAAACTGTTGTGGGGAAAACTTTGATATCTATTTGGGCTCTGACATCATGTTATAACAAAACTTTCTTTTTGTTTTTAGCTATGTACAGTATGCTCTTGGTGTGCCAAAACCAGCATGTCAACCCCATAAACTAAAGTATTGACAAAGCACTGGGTATTGTGATGATAGCCTGGTGTCTTTTACTACCACTGTGAAAGAGCCCGGCATGATAAAGCACTGAGTAATCTATCTTCCTGTAGCTTAAAACCCACAAATATTGTTATGTTTTTTTTGCCCGTTTCCAGTTCAATTGAGGCTCTAGCTTCAGGTCTCTCACATGGGAAGTGTATTCAGTCGCTCTCTCTTTTTCTCTCTCTCTCCGTTTTTCTCCTTCTCTTCTCTCTGATGATATTCATTGTTGCTGCTGGATGATAGTGTTTTTTCCGGGAGACGTGTTTTTTTTTTCCCTCCACACCACCGGTCGAGTTATACCCCTCATAGGATGGGTTGAGTAGGTAGAGCCGTCTCTAATGACAAACCACAGGGCAGCTCTTCGCTCGGTCCGACTGAGCCTCTCTGGGATGGAGTCCGTTTGACCTCCAGTCCAGTTCGACCCCTAGCTGTGTCTTACTTTAGATGGTAGCGGGAAATGGACCCACATCCAGTGCAGCAATATATAGTCCCATAAACACTCTGGTGCTAATTCAGAAGTTCACTGCTGTTTAGAAGAAATAGACAGCAAAAGTAAAACAGTTGCATATTTGAAGTTAAATGATTACTTAGTCTAAACAGCATTCAGTTTGCCCGGCCATGCATGCATCTTCATTTAGAATTCAAATCAACATCTGTTCGGTACAGTAATTTAGATGTAGTTTAATTTGTGTGCTTGGATAGACCAATGCAGGGATATGACAACTCTCTTCATGGCAATTGTAAATGTTTGTAAATAATGACTAGGCTTAGTATTTTCAGGCAAGTCATTCCAATTAAAATGTGTATGCTTATTCAGACACAGAGATAGACAATGCTGATAACAATCTCGCTTAAATGACAGAAAGCAGATCTGGGTAAGATCCAGGCTCTGTATATTCTGACAGGGGTAAACCGGGGACTTTGCTAAGGTTATATGCTTAGGCAATTGGCATTTGAAAATCTGTCAACCATTTAATTTAATTTGATTTAATTTACATAATGCTCAGACAAGTGAAATGTCCTATTTAAATATCAACTCAAAACCCTCTAGAATAATTGTGTTCTCCTTAGCCCCCCCGTCACACACCCTCACCCGATTGCTGATAATATATCTTAAAGGATGAAAAATAGAAATACATTTGTCACTTACCGTAATCTGTGCCTATATGAAAAGAGTGAGAAAACATTAGATTTTTCTACACCACACAGTCAAAATACATGGCGAGCAGGGCAATAAGCAAGCAGCACTTGATTAGCAACAGTGCTTAGATTATCCATCACATTGGCATAGGAAATATATTCTACAGTTGCTTGCGAATGCATTCACCCCCCTTGGCATTTTTCCTATTTTGTTGCCTTACGACCTGGAATTAAAATGGATTTTGGGGGGGATTTGGGGTAACATTTGATTTACACAACATGCCTACTACTTTGAAGATGCTAAATATTTTTTACTGTGAAACAAACAAGAAATAAGACAAAAAAAACAGAAAACTTGAGCGTGCATAACTATTCATTTTGCCCATTTTTTTTAGTCATACCACATATTCTCAATTGGATTGAGGTCTGGGCTTTGACTAGGCCATTCCAAGACATTTAAATGTTTCCCCTTAAACCACTCGAGTGTTGCTTTAGCAGTATGCTTAAGGTCATTGTCCTGCTGGAAGGTGAACCTCCGTCCCAGTCTGTCACGTTCTGACCTTAGTTCCTTTTTTTATGTCTCTATTTTAGGTTGGTCAGGGCGTGAGTTGGGGTGGGCATTCTATGTTTTGTTCTATGTTTGTATTTCTATGTGTTTGGCCTCCCAATCAGAGGCAGCTGTCAATCGTTGTCTCTGATTGAGAACCATACTTAGGCAGCCTGGTTTCGCCCTTGAGTTATGGGTAGTTGTTTTCTGTCTCTGTCTCTGTACCAGACAGGACTGTTTCGTTTGTTCTGTTTTGTTACTTTTGTTCTAGTGTTCAGTATAATTAAAAGATCATGAACATGTATCACGCTGCACCTTGGTCCTCTCCTTCTTCTACCTACGACGATCTTTACACAGCCTCAAATTTCTGGAAGACTGGAACAGGTTTCCCTCAACAATTTCCCTGTATTTAGCGCCATTCATCATTCCTTCAATTCTGACCAGTTTCCCAGTCCCTGCTGATGAAAAAAATCCCCACAGCATGATGCTGCCACCACCATGCTTCACTGTGGAGATGGTGTTCTCGGGGTGATGAGAGGAGATGGGTTTGCGCCAGACAGCATTTTCCTTGATAACCAAAAAGCTAAATTTGAGTCTCATCTGACCAGATGACCTTCTTCCATATGTTTGGGGAGTCTCCCACATGCCTTTTGCTTATTTCTTTCTTTAAGCAATGGATTTTTTCTGGCCACTCTCCCAGCTCTGTGGAGTGTACGGCTTAAATTGGTCCTATGGACAGATACTCCAATCTCCGCTGTGGAGCCTTGCAGTTCCTTCAGGGTTATCTTTGGTCTCTTTGTTGTCTCTCTGATTAATGCCCTCCTTGCCTGGTCTGTGAGTTTTGGTGGGCGGCCCTCTCTTGGCAGGTTTGTTGTGGTGCCATATTCTTTCAATTTTTTAATAATGGATTTAATGGTGCTCTGTGGGATGTTCAAAGTTTCTGATATGTATTTTATAACCTAACCCTGATCTGTACTTCTCCACAACTATGTCCTTGACCTGTTTGGAGAGGTCCTTGGTCTTCATGGTGCCCCTTGCTTAGTGGCGTTGCAGACTCTGGGGCCTTTCAGAACAGGTATATATATATATATATATATATATATATACAGTGGGGATAACAAGTATTTGATACACTGCCGATTTTGCAGGTTTTCCCTACTTACAAAGCATGTAGAGGTCTTTAATTTTCATCATAGGTAAACTTCAACTGTGAGAGACGGAATCTAAAACAAAAATCCAGAAAATCCCATTGTATGATTTGTAAGTAATTGATTTGCATTTTATTGCATGACATATGTATTTGATACATCAGAAAAGCAGAACTTAATATGTGGTACAGAAACCTTTGTTTGCAATTACAGAGATCATACGTTTCCTGTAGTTCTTGACCAGGTTTGCACACACTGCAGCAGGGATTTTGGCCCACTCCTCCATACAGACCTTCTCCAGATCCTTCAGGTTTCGGGGCTGTTGCTGGGCGATACGGACTTTCAGCTCCCTCCAAAGATGTTCTATTGGGTTCAGGTCTGAAGACTGGCTAGGCCACTCCAGGACCTTGAGATGCTTCTTACAGAGCCACTCCTTAGTTGCCCTGGCTGTGTGTTTCGGGTCGTTGTCATGCTAGAAGACCCAGCCACGACCCATCTTCAATGCTCTTACTGAGGGAAAGAGGTTGTTGGCCAAGATCTTGCGATACATGGCCCCATCCATCCTCCCCTCAATACGGTGCAGTCATCCTGTCCCCTTTGCAGAAAAGCATCCCCAAAGAATGATGTTTCCACCTCCATGCTTCACGGTTGGGATGGTATTCTTGGGGTTGTACTCATCCTTCTTCTTCCTCCAAACACGGCGAGTGGAGTTTAGACCAAAAAGCTCTATTTTTACCTCATCAGACCACATAACCTTCTTCCATTCCTGTTCTGGATCATCCATATGGTCATTGACAAACTTCAGACGGGCCTGGACATGCGCAGGCTTGAGCAGGGGGACCTTTCGTGTGCTGCAAGTTTTTAATCCATGACGGCGTAGTGTGTTACTAATGGTTTTCTTTGAGACTGTGGCCCCAGCTCTCTTCAGGTCATTGACCAGGTCCTGCCGTGTAGTTCTGGGCTGATCCCTCACCTTCCTCATGATCATTGATGCCCCACGAGGTGAGATCTTGCATGTATCCCCAGACCGAGGGTGATTGACCGTCATCATGAACTTCTTTCATTTTATAATAATTGAGCCAACAGTTGTTGGCTTCTCACCAAGCTGATTGCCTATTGTCCTGTTGCCCATCCCAGCATTGTGCAGGTCTACCATTTTTAGCCCTGATGTCCTTACACAGCTCTCTAGTTTGGCCATTGTGGAGAGGTTGGAGTCTGTTTGAGTGTGTGGACAGGTGTATTTTATACAGGCAACGAGTTCAAACAGGTGCAGTTAATACAGGTAATGAGTGGAGAACAGGGGGATCCTTAAAGAAAAACGAACAGGTCTGTGAGAGCCGGAATTCTTACTGGTTGGTAGGTGATCAAATATGTCATGCAATAAAATGTAAATGAATTACTTAAAAATCATACAATGCGATTTTCTGGATTTTTGTTTTAGATTCCGTCTCTCACAGTTGAAGTGTACCTATGATGAAAATATAGACCTCTACATGCTTTGTAAGTAGGAAAACCTGCAAAATCGGCAGTGTATCAAATACGTGTTCTCCCCACTGTGTGTGTGTGTATATATATATATATATATATATATATATATATAAAAAGATCATATGACACTTAAATAAAGTCCAGCTGTGTGCAATCTAACTAATTATGTGACTTCTGATGGTAATTGGTTGCACCAGATCTTATTTAGGGGCTTCATAGCAAAGGGGGTGAATACATATGCACGCACCACTTTTCTGTTTTTTTTGTTAGAATCTTTTGAAACAAGTTATTTTTTTCATTTCACTTCACCAATTTGGACTATTTACTTATTTTGCAAGGCACTGTACTACACTATCTGAAAAGTGTAGTACAGGCTGGTCCAGGGTCTTCTCTTTGTCAGCATGGGCTCATACTCTGTGCAAACACCAAAGTTGAGCTACAGTATCATATGAGGCCTACTTAGTCAGAGGGGCAAACAACAACCTAGTCAACGACATAGGCCTGTGTCTCATATATTTAAAATCACATGAGCTAATATATGAACAAAAATATGAAATGACTGTCGTGTGGACTAGGTATTTCTTGTGTTTTCTGTTACTCTACTATGAACCAGGTTGTGTGTATAAGGTTGTGTGTAAATTTTTTATATATACACACATACATACTGTACATATCCTACATACATGTACATGCACACAAAGAACAATTAAAAAATAAACATATATATAAAACTTGCAGCAGCACTATCAAGGTTCTTATTAGCTATTTCTAGCCTTCGCTGAGACGACGAGCCAATAATTCGTTTTTAGATTTTACAGCACCTTACACAGCATATATCTGCTCATTTCCCTAATCTCCCCATTCACTCTGTCCAATTTGAAATATAGTTGAGTAGTGGAGACCAGAGTCTATCAAACTTGGGCTGTCTCTTGTGGAGGTCATAACTGAGCTTTTCAAGAGGGAGAAAGTCAACAATCTTGTCAATACACATTTTAAATGTAGCAGAGGTATTAGAGGCCCACAATAGAAGAATACATTTCTTAGCAAAGTATGTAATAGTCATCAGCAAATTTTCTCTGTCATGATCAAGAACAAAGTCCTGCTGGGCATTAAGAAGACAGATACAGGGGGTCATACCAAACTGTACCTCTAGTATTTTCTGTGCAGCAGTATGTATAGATTGCCGGAATCTGGCAATCTCTCTACAGCTCCAAAATACATGCATATAGGTTCCACTTTCAGAGGTACATCTTTTACAGTTAGGAGACATGTCTGTTTTCATTCTATGGAGTCTCAAAGGAGTGTAATAAAATGTATACAACAATGTGTAATTAGATTCCCTGTCGCAAACCTCCACCCATAACTCATCACTGATAATCAGACAAAGGTCCTTTTCCCAGAGTATTTTCAAAGGAGTTCCTTTCTCAGAAAGGAGTCTATAGATATAAGATATTTTGCATTTAATGGATTGTGCTGTGACAAGAAGGGTTTCAACTTCATTCAACTGAGTTCTAAACCTCCTCTTGGAAGTAAATGAGGAAATTACATGTCTAATTTGTGTGGAATGGAACTTTTCTTTTTTTTTTTTTTTTTTTAATTTTTACCCCTTTTTCTCCCCAATTTCGTGGTATCCAATTGTGTAGTAGCTACTATCTTGTCTCATCGCTACAACTCCCGTACGGGCTCGGGAGAGACGAAGGTTGAAAGTCATGCGTCCTCCGATACACAACCAACCAAGCCGCTGCTTCTTTAACACAGCGCACATCCAACCCGGAAGCCAGCCGCACCAATGCGCCGGAGGAAACACCGTGCACCTGGCCATCTTGGCTAGCGTACACTGCGCCCAGCCCGCCACAGGAGTCGCTGGTGCGCGATGAGACAAGGACACCCCTACCGACCAAGCCCTCCCTAACCCGGGCGACGCTAGGCCAATTGTGCGTCGCCCCACGGACCTCCCGGTCGCGGCCGGTTACGACAGAGCCTGGGCGCGAACCCAGGACTCTGATGGCACAGCTGGCGCTGCAGTACAGCGCCCTTAACCACTGCGCCACCCGGGAGGCCATATTGAACTTTTCTAAAACTGAAAACAGAAAGCTCCACTCCATCCTGTCAAATGCCTTCTCAGCATCCAGTGAAGACAGCCGGACAGGGGTCTTCTGTGCGTTTACTTGATCAATAATATCAAAAATATGGCGAATGTTATCAGAAGAGTATCTGTCTCTAATAAATCCAGTTTGGTCCGCTTTTATTATTTTGGGAAGAAGAGTGTTTAGTCTTTTGGCGACCAATTTGGTAATTCTTTTGTAGTCGAAATCCAACAAGCTTATGGGCCGGAAGGACGAGCAGGATAGAGGGTCCTTGTCTTTTTTGAGCAACACTGTAATGCGAGCTGTGTCCATTGAGTCTGGGAGAACTCCGTTTTTGCAAAAATCATCCAGCATTGGCATGAAGATAGGGCTGAGCTGGGGCCAAAAAGCTTTGTAGAACTCTCTGGGGAATCCATCTGGGCCTGGGGACTTATTAGGTGGCATGGAGGCAATTGCCTCCAGGATCTCCTCAGGAGTGAAGGGGGAGTTGAGATCTTCTTAGTCGGTCTCTGATCGTTTAGGTAGCGAGATTCCCTCTAGGAAAGAGTGGAGTTCTGTCTCTGTGTGTTTTCTCTCAGAGGTATATAGTTTGCAGTAAAAATCATGAAAAGTTCAATTGATATTTTTTGGGTCATATGTGACCTCGTCCTCTGCTGTTCGGATAGCCATGATTGTACGCTCTGACTGCTCTTTTTTAAATTGGTAAGCAAGCAATCTACTCGGCCTATTGCTATACTCATGGTATTTCTGTTTAGTAAAGAAAACTGTTTTTTATCTCCCGAGTGTAGTCCAAATTCAGTTTGGCTTTGGCTGCTTTAAGATGACTCCAGGAGGTGCTGTCTGGGGATTGTTTATGTATTTTTTCACAGCATTCCAGCTCCCTCTCGAGATCTAGCCTGTGTGCTTCTATTGCTTTTTTCTTAGAGGAAGCATATGCAATTAGATGGCCACTTAGTGTGGCTTTAGCAGCGTCCCACATTGTGGCCGGAGAAACAGAAGAATCTTTGTTGTCTTGTGTGTAGTTGTCTATCCATGTAGTTACCAATGTATGGAACGCTTCAATTGATAGCCTGGTGGTCTTGAAGTTCCAGCTTTTTGACATCGGGATGATTTTGAAGAGGTCAAAGCGGAGGTGGACAAAGGCGTGATCTGAAAGTGCTATGGGTCTGATTGTACATGTGGCTAAATTTATGAAACTCTTTGGGATAAAAATGTAATCTATACGGGAGTAGGTGTTATGGACATTAGAGTAGTATGTATAGTCCATAGATGAGCTATTAGTCTCTCTCCAGATATTTATCAGTCCCATCTCTTTAGTAAGAGAGTTTGCAGTAACATCTTTGCAGATCTATGATTTGTGGTGGGGACTTGAGATGATTTGTCTAGGGTTGGGTTAAGGGTACAATTAAATTCTCTGGCCACCACGCCAAAAGAAACACAATGCTCATTGAACAGGGTTATGATCTTTGACATGAAAGCAGGAGTATCTGTGTTAGGGGTGTATATATTTAAGATAGTAATTGGTTGACCATACAGTGACCCAGTTATCAAAATAAATCTCCCCTCCGGATCAGATATGTTTTTGTCAATTATGAATGAAACATTCTTATGGATAAGTATGGCTGTGCTTCTACTGTTTGATTTGAAAGATGAGAAATACACCTGTCCCACCTAAGCTCTGCGGAGTTTGGCATGTTCGGCATCACAGAGGTGTGTCTCTTGTAATAGCGCAATGTCTGCTTTTTCCTTTTTTACAGCACATAGTATCTTTTTCCATTTTATTGTATGACCTAGACCATGGCAGTTCCATGTCAATAGATTTAAGGTGCTAGTCATCGTCATCGAACAGTAATCGAACTTTAGTGCAAGTCATCTCTGTGTAAAAGTGGACAATAGTTACAGCTGCGTTCACATAAAATAACAATCTCTGAACACCCCAACCGAGTTCCCAAACAACTAGACATATCCCGTTGGATCTATTACCCCCCCCCCCCCCCCCCCCCCCCCCCCCCCCGCTCAGTCTCAATTCTGTGTTCCGAAAGAAAATAAAAAAACGGGAACAGTTACGCACAACGTCTCCCCACCAAAGAAATGCCTCATCCTCTCCGCCCCGCATTGAGTAAATGACAACGTAAAAAAAAAATCAATAGCCCAGCCTACATATACCTCCACCAAGGGACATAGGGAATCACAAGTAATAATAGCAACACAGAGATGGAAATAAAAGTAGGCTGAAACATTAGTAGGCCTAGGTTAGGCTATAGAGCCTATCCCTCTCAGCTAAAGGAAAATAAATATAGATTGGACAGCTATAATGACATTTAGCGGGGCAGGTGGGTCTTTGGATATCGGCTACAGTATATGTTGTCTTACCTCCTTTAGTAATAGCATTAATCGCATTTAGTCATTGGTCCATTTCTCATTGACCAGGATCGTCTTTAAAAAAATGTTTTGCCTCTTCGGGAGTTTTGAAGTGTCGCAGGGCTCCTTGGTGAAGAATCCTGAGCTCGTTTGGGTATTTGAATCCCCTGAAGATGCCTCGGACAATGGAGTATTTCTTCACCTCGTCAAACTCTCGGCGCTTTCGGCGTATTCCAGCTGACAGGTCCTGGTGTAAAGTGAGTTTGGCTTTTCCCACTGTGATGGTGTTGATTTTCGCCGCCTGTAGGACTCGTTCCTTGTCGGTGAATCTCAGGAAACGTATGGTGATTGGGCGCGGTGGTTGTCTGGCTGCTGGTGGGGGCCTCAGTGCTCGGTGAGCTCTCTCTATGGGCCTGTCGGTGGACAGGTGGAGCCACTCGGGAAGTTTGTCTTGCAGGTAGCGGATCAGTGTCATGTTTCCCTCTTCTTTTTCGCCCAGATTGAATAGAACACAATTATTCCTTCGCCCCCTGTTTTCCAGGTCCTCTGTTTTCTCTTCCAGATGTTCTATTTTCTTTTTAGCATATGCTATTGTTTCCATGGCATCTGTCAATAAGTTTTCCATGGATAGGATTCGCCCCTCTGCCTCGTCCAGGCGCCCCGCGTTTATGGTTCTTGTTGTTGATGTCAGGCAAAGTGTTTTCCAGGATTGTCACCTTGCCCCCTATCGCACTGAGCTGAGAGTTAATGGCATCTAATTTAATGTTGAGTTCTGTACGTTGGGATCTCAACTCAGAAAGGATGTCTTTGACAGAGTGCGAGGTTGTGCCTCGGGGGGGGGGAGCGGGTCCTCTTGCTCCTGGCTAATGGCGATAGCTTTTTCTGAAGCTAGCTTCTTCTTGGAGGCTTTCTCCGTCGTTAATGCTCGAGTCCGGGTAAAAATGTCACCTGTAGCCGCCATTACTTTTTTACTAAAGCTAAAGAAGTTTAAACTTGAAGTGGAGGTAAGATTAGGAATTGGAAACTACTTGTGCCGAGCTCTTAGTTCAAGCGGCCATCTCGTTCAAGGGTCACATGATCCCCCACCCATTATAATTTTTACACAGTTTCAATTTGGTTTTAGTCATTTTTAAAGTATACTGAGTTCATTCCCCCCCCCAAAAGAAAAATATTTGTATCATTTATTTTACTCAAATCACCCCTGGGAGTGATTGGACCCCTTAGCGTATGTTTGACATCCCTACTCTACACCATGTCTCAACAAAGGTGCTGTTATGAAAACTGTAACTATCACATGCTGCCGAGTCAGAGGGAGGGAGACAGAGGGGGAGGGGTGGTTATGAGAGAAAGAAAAAAGAGTAATGACTGGGAGATCAAAAAATGAGGGTGAGAGGAGAATCCCTCAACATGATATTGAGGTCATCCCAAAAAATATTTCATTTTCACCTCAGTCACTGTCACCCATTCCAGTATAATTTCAGCCCATTAGCACTGGTCATATGCAGTCAATCAACCGCTATTAGTAGAAAGCATATACATTTTAGCAATGCCAATTATAATCATTACCTTGAATTTGTGATTTACCTCAATTTCAGTTTTCTAAAACAAGTGTTTGTGCTACTGTTACAGTATGTGTGCTGATTTGTCACTAATTGACTATATTCTCCTGGCAGCCAGAGTTACTTCAGAGAGGACGTTGTGTGGAGTTGCTCATTGCTCAGTGCCGTGCACAGATGTGGTGTAGACGACATTTGCACGTTTGCAAAGTGCTGCGTTGGCATTCCATTTACAGCTAAGGCGCCAGACGGTGTGGTTTGCTGCTAACTATGTCGATAGTGCTGATACTCTACAAGAGAGCTGCAAGACGAAAATAAGAAAACAACATTAACAACAACGGACACGTCAATGTTCATGGGGGCAGGGGTAATATCAAACCCTCACTTTACACATTATCTCTGTGTATGCACAACAAAACCTAACTGAATGTACCCAAATCAATCGAACCCCAAATCAAATCACAACATTCTAAAAACTACGTCAATTTTGGTCATGATGATTGGATATCCCTGTGGAGGACAGCAATTGTAATCAAGCCTTTATTATGCTAGAATAGGTTGTGATGTTTTGGTTGTGACATCTGATGTTCTATGTTGGATGTTTAGGGGCTGGGAAGCATACATTCCCTAACCATCCAGAACCACCCTCTTGGTCAGATGAAAAAACGTCTGAAAAGAAAAGGGACAAGCAACAGTTTGAAGAAACCCTGTTACATCCCAACGTTTTGTGTCTCTCCTGTGCCAGTGGGAGGGAGAAGCTGTCTGTCAGTGGTGAAGAGGTGACCTTGATGAGAAGGGAACGGGGAGTTTGGGGGTGCATGGGGGGGATTGATGCCAGGCCTTGGCCCGCTGTGGTCTGTCAGACTGTTATCAATACGATTGAGCTCTGACGGTAGGAGGGGGGTGAGCAGGGAAAGGAAAGACATTGACAGAGTAACTGGAATCAGAGGGAAAGGGAGGGAGGCTGAAGGTAAGGATGGATGGAGGGGAGGAGGTATATGCAGGAGATGGCCCGAGGTCAGGGCGTTGTTTGTTCCCTTGCTGGCTGTCAGCCGGCGGTAATGAAGTTAAATGAGGGCAGCAGCTCCGTAGAGAGAAGTGGAGGGGGGATCACCGCTGGGCAGAAGAAAAGAATGTGGAGGAGAAGGAATGGAGGTGATTGACCAGGGAGGGAGGAGAGAGGGCGGTGCGGTGCTGGAACAGTCAATCAATAGCTTCTTTTCTCTCCAACTAACCCCCCCCCCCCCCCCCCCCCCCCCCCCCACCGTCTCTCCTGACCTGACAGGGGAGGCTCTTCGTGTGTCTGCATGTGTCACCAGGCTGAAAGGGAAAGTCACCTTCTCCTGTCGTTTAATGGGATTCTTTAACAGAAGAAGCCTCCCTCTCGGGCTCTAATGCAGTTCTCCATGTGCTGGGAGCCAGGTGGTCCAAAGTCAGGGAGGACTTTTCTTTTTAGATCATCTCTCAAATGTAGAGGCACAGCCCACAGACAACTGCAAAGTGGCTAGTGTGCTCATCACGTCAAACCAAGCAGCACTCAGTAAAACAGTATCTGCATTTAATAAGCCCATGTATTACATTGAAGACCAATATCTCAATATACAATAAACATGTTTATCATACAAAAAGAGCCCAAACTCCGAGTGAAGTTTCAAATGTTCACTCAGCGAAGATGTCCAGCTGAATATATTCATTCAATACAGTGCCGTGTCCACTTATACCCTTAGCTCTCGCCCCCTCCCTTCCACAAAGATGTCCTTCAGGACTTTTCCATCACCCAGGATATCTCTGTGCTCCTCCGTACATATCACAGGACTTCTTATTGTCAGGAGTAGGTCTGTTGCAGTGAGGGCTGTTGCAGTATTACCGCCACACTGGCAGTCTTGAGTCATGACCACTGTAAATTTCCATGTGACGTTGAGTTAAGGTAATCTCCTGTTATGCACTCTGGACATGCTTTGGTAGTACCCAACTTGCTAACGATCATCAGGTTCTAATGGTCTTGTACTCAGGGCTCTGTTGTCCCTCTAACCGCTGACATCAATGCAAATGCAATCTAAAATCACATCAAACACTTTTCATCAAAACAGTATGATGCTTTTAAATCTCACCTCACTGTGATTGATCTATTTAAAGTAGGAAGTTCAACAACAGGTTGAATGGAAAACATGGTCGTTGTGGATGTTGTTTTAAAGCCAAACACAATGAAATGGACAGCGCTTTCTAAGATGATGATTGTGGCCTATTATGAGCCTAAGCCACCCCCCCCTGAATTCAAATAATGATTGTGCCATTATACAATACATAGCCTACCGAATATTATGCGTAGAAAAAAGAAGAAAAACGAATTTAAGATGTCTTTGGTACATAATTGGTCTAGCCTATACAAAAAATAACAAATTCAGAGTTAGCCTACAGTTATAGTGAATTGTATTTGATTTTGAATAGCCTAGTGATAGGGAATTGTTTTATATTTTCATAACTAATAGACACTTTTACTTTTAGCTACAGAATATCTCACCACCATGCATCTCCATCTCCGCCCCTCTCTCCATCATTCCTTTCTCGAGCAAGCAGAGATAGGGGCTGTTAACAGTTTATTGCAGGGGCACAACTTTCACTGGGGATGGGGAGGACATGCCCCCCCCCCCCCCCCTGCACACACACACACATTCTGAAATAGCATTTCAGCAACGGTGTGCTTTAGGACCATGCAGATGCCTCAGAGCGGTCAGGTAGGCTGTTTGGAGTGTTTATCTGACGAGATGAAAAAATATATACAGTTGAAGTCGGAAGTTTACATACACTTAGGTTGGAGTAATTAAAAATCATTTTTCAACCACTCCACACATTTCTTGTTAACAAACAACACTTTTGGCAAGTTGGTTAGGACATCTACTTTGTGCATGACACAAGTCATTTTTCCATCAATTGTTTACAGGCAGATGATTTCACTTATAATTCACTGTATCACAATTCCAGTGAGTCAGAAGTTAACATACACTAAGTTGACTGTGCCTTTAAACAGCTTGGAAAATTTCAGAAAATGATGTCATGGCTTTAGAAGCTTCTGATAGGCTAATTGTTGTGGGGGTGCTTTGCTGCAGGAGGGACTGGTGCACTTCACAAAATAGATGGCTTCATGAGGCAGGAAAATGTTGTGGCTATATTGAAGCAACATCTCAAGACATCAGTCAGGAACTTAAAGCTTGGTCGCAAATGGGTCTTCCAAATGGACAATGACCCCAAGCATACTTCCAAAGCTGTGGCTAAATGGCTTAAGTACAAAAAAGTCAAGGTTTTGGAGTGGCCATCACAAAGCCTTGACCTCAATCCCATACAAAATTTGTGGGCAAAACTGAAAAATTGTGTGCGAGTAAGGAGGCCTACAAACCTGACTCAGTTACACCAGCTCTGTCAGGAGGAATCGGCCAAAAATCACCCAACTTATTGTGTGAAGCTTGTGAAAGGCTACCCAAAACATTTGACCCAAATTAAACAATTTAAAGGCAATGCTACCAAATACTAATTGAGTGTACGTAAAATTCTGACCCACTGGGAATGTGAAAGAAAGAAATAAAAGTTTAAATAAATCTTTCTCTCTACTATTATTCTGGCATTTCACATTCTTAAAATAAAGTGGTGATCCTAACTGACCTAAGACAGGGAATTTGTTTTGGGTTAAATGTCAGCAATTGTGGAAAAACTGAGTTTAAATGTAATTGGCTAAGGTGTATGTAAACTTCCGATTTCAACTGTATACTCCCCCCCCCCCCAAACATATTTAACTTGGTTTCCCAAATTAAGCACTGGAAAACTGCAGGAACAGGGTTGGAGAGCCCATGGCACTCTGAATTTGGGCGGAATATCACCTGATGTGCAGCGAGAGCTGCATGCTCTTCAAACAGTGATTGATGTGTGCTGTGAAATAACCGGAGTAGCCTACCCGCATGAGTTAAAAGCAAATGGCAGGAAAGTGGTCTCGCTATTTGAGTGCATACGGATGACATGTACACTACCAGTCAAAAGTTTGGACCTGCACCTACACCTTCAAGGGTTTTTATTTCTTTTTTAAAACTATTTTCTACATTGTAGAATAATAGTGAAGACATTAAAACTATGAAATAACACATATGGAATCATGTAGTAACCAAAAAAGTGTTAAAAAAATCTAAATCTATTTTATATTTTAGATCTTTAAAGTAGCCACCCTTTGCCTTGATGACAGATTTGCACACTCTTGGTATGCTCTCATCCAGCTTCATGAGGAATAATTTTCCAACAGTCTTGAAGGAGTTCCCACATATGCTGAGCACTTGTTGTCTGCTTTTCCTCCACTCTGCAGCCAACTCATCCCAAACCATCCCAATTGGGTGGTTGTGGTCGGGAGATTGTGGAAGCCAGATCATTTGATGCAGCACTCCATCACTCTCATTCTTGGTTAAATAGCCCTTACCCAGCCTGGAGATGGGTTTTAGCTAATTTGTTTTGTTGAAAAACAAATTATAGTCCCACTAAGCACAAACCAGATGGGAAGGTGTATCGCTGCAGAATGCTGTGGTAGCCATGCTGGTTAAGTGTGCCTTGGATTCTAAATAAATTACAGACAGTGTCACCAGCAAAGCATCCCCTCACCATCACACCTCCTCCTCCATGCTTCGCGGTGGGAACCACACATGCGGAGATCATCCGTTAACCTACTCTGCTTCTCACAAAGACACGACGGTTGGAACCAAAAATCTCAAATTTGGACTCATCAGACCAAAGGACTGATTTCCACTGGTCTAATGTCCATTGCTTGTGTTTCTTGGCCAAAGCAAGTCTCTTCTTATTATCAATGCCCTTTAGTAGTGGTTTCTTTGCAGAAATTTGACCATGAAGGCCTGATTCGCGCAGTATCCTCTGAACCGTTGATGTTGAGATGTGTCTGTCACTTGAACTCTGTGAAGCATTTATTTGGGCTTCAATTTAGGAGGTGCAGTTAACTCTAATGAACTCTGCAGCAGAAGTAACTTTGGGTCTTCCTTTCCTGTGGTGGTCCTCATGAGAGCCAGTTTCATCATTGCGCTTGATGGTTTTTGTGACTCCATTTGAAGAAACTTTCAAAGTTCTTGAAATTTTACGGATTGACTGACCTTCATGTCTTACAGTAATGATGGACTGTCGTTTCTCTTTGCTTATTTGAGATGTTCTTGCCATAATAAGGACTTGGTCTTTTACCAAACAGGGCTGTCATCTGTATACCACCCTTACCTTGTCACAACACAACTGATTGGCTCATATGAATTAAGGAAAGAAATTCCACAAATGAACTTTCAACAAGGCACACCTGTTAATTGAAATGCATTCCAGGTGACTACCTCATGAAGCTGGTTGAGAGCATGCCAAGAGTGTGCAATGCTGTCATCAAGGCAAATGGAGGCTACTTTGATTTGTTTAACACTTTTTCGGTTACTACTTGATTCCATGTGTTAATTCATTCATTCTACAATGTACAAAATAGTAAAAAATAAAGAAAAATCCTTGATTGTGTCCAAACTTTTGACTGGTGCTGTATTTTTTCCCCTGCCCCTGTAACTACCCATTTGATAATGGACCATTCTAAATCGAAACTAATTTGACATATTAGTAAAGACCAGATTAAATTGAGAATACTCTGAATAGTGAAAATATGATCACTTGATGAGAGAAAAGCATGTGCAGCCTGAGGCAAGGAACATAGCGCAAGCTTTTTTTGTGACTTTCTCAAATCACCAATAGCCTATAGTCACATCATGCAGCCTATAGTCACAACATGCAGCCTATAGTCACAACATGCAGCCTATAGTCACATCATGCAGCCTATAGTCACATCATACAGCCTATAGTCACATCATGCAGCCTATAGTCACATCATACAGCCTATAGTCACATCATGCAGCCTGTATGTGTTTTGATTTCAAAGACATTCTAAGGTTTGTATCATTCACAACTAAATTTGCCAAATAACTCCAAATCTAGCATTTAAGACCTGTTTCAAATGATCACTATTATACTCAACATAGCCATTTCGCTCCAGAAAGCTAAAAATATCCTTTCTATTTTAAGTTCAATTATATTCTTATCAATATAAAATCATACAGTATAATATCAAATAAGGACACAGGACTTATAATCATATATTGTCTGCTAAATGAACAAGCCTACAGCCTATGGCATGGTGCGTTGCCAGATAACATACAGTAGGCCAACTCATATTCTGTTCTTCATATCATAATATTTCTTTAGACCTGCCAAAAATAAATAATGGATTTATTGTGATGGTGTATATTTAATTTATTTATTGGACTGTAGATGTGTGGAGGCCTGGAGATGCTAAATGCGTTAATTAATGGGACATTACCATGAGACCAACTTTTGCTCTTACTTTTGCTTTTACTCCATCTTGGTCTTAATAACACACCAATTCAATAATGGGCTGTGACCTTAGGCTTGGAGCTTAGGGTCTGTTTTTCAAAAGTTATCTATCTGGATAGGATTAAATGCACAGAAATAGAATGATAGAACAGACAAATCATTGACTTGTCTGGGGACTCTTGTAATATTCATTCTATTTCTATGCATTTAATCCTATCCTTTAAATGAAATCCAGATAGATTAAAAAAAAAAAAATGGACCCAGGTGTTACTTCTAACTCGCTCCGTTTTTGTAACAATGCTACCAGGTTGACATGGCTGTGTGGTATACACGGCTATGCGGGAACTTGGCATCAAGGAACTTTTCTCTTTCTGATCAATTTAGCAACAGATGTCACAAGCCCTGTCATCCCTGCTGTACGGTATTTTTCAATCCAATTGGTAGAACAGGAGAGGAGTTTTACAACCTTGCGAAGCCAGCGGAGGACAGAGTGTACTGCCGGTAGGCTACTCAGCATTCTACTGATCACGATGGCATTGCAACTTGTGAAACACTCCAGAACAGCACACTCTAATCAGAGAGATACTGGAGCTTGTGTTGTTGCTGTACAAGAGTACAATCACAGACCTGAACTTAAGGTCAGGAAGTCCTACCACAACGATTGCCAATGACATGTTACTCTACAGTCCGGCCAAAATATTTACAATTACCTTTATTGGTGGTGTTTTCTTTTGTCCTCGCTAACGTCTAGCCAGCGTTAATTAAACCCTTAATTGCATTTTAATTGGGAACAAGGTGCCATTTGCAACAACAGCAAGGGCAAGAGGCTCGGCCAATGACAGGCGGATGACATAAGGTCGATAATGAATTAAGATCAACAAAAGGTCCATCATAAAGAAACCTCTAAACAATCATTTACAGCCGCCATTTTGTTGAGCTCATGTCCCTTATTGTTGTATTTTCTCCTTAATCTACCGTCCATCACATTTTGATGAGGAGTCTCGCTTCACTTATTCCATTAACTTTATTACCAATAATATATTTCATTATGCCCATTATTAAATAGAATTGCAATCTGCTTATGATAGCGTGCGTCCAAACAGTTAATTAACTAAATGAATGGTGAAACCCAACAAAAAAACCCACAAAAATTTGCATACAGTAATTGAATGTCACTCTTAGTTATTCTGCTTTCTTGAAAGGATGGATGAGCACCATATACACTCCATGGTCTTCAATGAAGAATGATACACTTGCATGCACGTCAAAAACACACACACATCACACACGCACAAGCATACACACAGACACACCCTGTCTGCATTGTTAAATACAATTATCTCCATAGACTAATCTACAACATTGACTTCGACAGTTCATGTTACGCTTCTGTCCTTGCAGGCAAATTATAACTCACGCTCTGCCTTGGGGCATATCAGTTGTGGTGCATCGAGCCAATCACATGTCCACAAGCTGAATAGCAACCATTCAATGAAATGTGTCATGAGATGAATTTCATAATCATCCACACTTCGTATACCACAAAAAAAAAACGACAAATGTTGGGATGAATTCAAAGCGGTAAGCATCATGTCCTAAAGATACTTCCTACTGTACGCTTTAGATGCACAATGGCAGTTCAGACCCAACCAAGATGGCTTCCACTATAAATATCAAGTCATACAATATACCCGCGAGCAAGAAAATATGTCATTTCCCACCTCACTGCTCCTGCTATAGCACCTTTTGCAGAGCATCAATATCTCTGGTGAAGACCACATAGCACATGGCAGGAGCTCCATCACGGCCATGTGTGCTCGCTGCTCGGTAAGACACATATTTCATAGACAAAGGGAGGCAGGAGGGCCAAGAAAGAGGATCTTTGCTCGCTCTTAATGAGGCTAAGAAAAAAGATGGCCCCCCCCCCTCCTCCTTCAGCTCCTGAGAAGCCTGGCCAGGCACGATAAAGGGAAAGAAATTGAATTCTTTATGGAAGTGGCACTAGCTCAAGCTCCGGAGAGATGAGGGAAGACTCCAGAAATAGAGAGGAATAGATGTGCTAACATCATCCTCTAACGACAAATGTGTTTCAGCCCTCTGTCGTTTCATTCCTCTTATCTGACTGAGGAAACTTTCTTTCTCGCCCATTTCCAATTTTACGTGTCTAGCTAGCTACTTAATTTCCTCATACAGATTTGGTCTTTCATCAACCTCTCCTCTCTCTGTCCACTCTGTCTTCATCCACTTTTGTTCTCAACTCCATGGCCCCCTTTCCCCAACTCCCCTGTGCTAAATCACCACACTTCCCATGCAAATTAAAACTGACATTGAACAGGGGGCATCCTCTATCATAAAATGTTTACATGTTTAAAAATAAAAATGATTTGCCTCTAAATCTAATTCTGAAATCTTGATACATTTCTTCAGCATAATATTACATTTTTAAAGCTTGTGCTTTGGATGCTATCCTGCAATTAAGCTGCAAACAGAGCATCAATATGTTTTTATTATGAAGAGATATGATGTTTGAAGATAACACGGTTTATTTTGTCAGCTAGCTGACGGGGTGAGGAAGGGAACATTTTGTTCCACATTCTCTGCTCCCTGGGGTTAGACAGACCAGCTGCAGATGTGACTACCTGACCACTTGTCACAGGGAAAACAAAAACACAAAATTAAGCAAACCAAATCATATTTCCAGAAGGTGTGGCAAAAATAGCATTATTTAAATCAGACATTCACACTCTGCAACCTCCCAATATGACCTGTAGCAGCCAGGTTAATGACAGTGGGATGGAGGTTTCATTTCATTTAATCCCCTATTAAACCTTGGGCCCATAACAACCCTAGGACAACACCTGTAGATGGCTGTCACTCTCAATTAAACGCCCAGCCATTCAGCCACGGAGCTACCAGACCGAACTACACACAACAAGAGTCAGGGCATCATTAGCCATGGGTCAAACTGCATTAGGCTCCAACACCCATACAGTCATGGCTAGGTGCACAGTACATTTTGCAGTGTTAATCAACACATAAATAGTACATTTTAACACTATATCAGAGTACATATGATCCCACTTCTACAGAGTGCAAAAAAATACTCTGATTATAGTGTTACATTTTGAGTGTTAATGTAACACTCCATAGTGTAAAAAATGACCATTGAATTACACTTGGGGTAATTAACAGTCACAGTGATATTTTTATTCAACACTAGTGTTGATAGAGTTAACTCATTTAGTGTTAAACAAAAACACTGTTACAATAAGGGTGTTTTGGGTGTTGCTTTAAAGGTAGACTCAACAAAATGACGTTGCCACGTGCGGCACCGCAGATATTGAGATGAACGAGATGCAGGACTTCACCAGGGCACCGAAACAGCAGAGAAGATGAGCCTCTTGCTTCAACGATCTTAGTTGCAGAAATTGAAATCGACCTAGTGTGCTGTGCGATATGGCATCTAGGCCATATTGCTGAGTCTACCTTTAAGACTGTATGGTGTAAAGCCTAATTTGCATATTTCCCTTGGTGCCTTTTCTTTGAGTGAATTGTAGAGTTACCAACTATGATTGTATTTGTTAGTAACAGTGACATGGTTGTTGAATTATTTGTTTTTAAAGAACTGTGGATTTCACCAAATGAGTAGCTCGGTGTGTGTTATCATTAAAATGTAACTTTATGACAATTAGTGATGGGCAGTTCGAGTCTTTTCAGTGAGCCGACTCATTTGGCTCCGTTCACGTAAAAGAGCAAGCTCCCAAAATGCTCTTCCAACCTAGAACCATGACAAAAGTGCGCATCTCCAATGTAAAGCCCAAAAGAAAGGATAGCATTATGTCAGATCGTGAAGTGCACGTTCAAATACATTTTTACTTGGCCAATTATTAGATGGCCTGAAAATATCTGTGTGGCCCAGACTGATGCACTCGCCCCACTATTTATTTGTTTCTGCAGTGAAGATTCACCCTCGTTACAGAATTATTTTGTAACTTATCTGCTCAAAAAGCAGTAGTAGCAGTATGCAAATCAGGGGAGCCTAATGTACGGATCTTGCGATTCGGCTCCCGGAGTTCACCAAAAAGATCTGTTCAAAAGAGCTGTTTGTTTGAGAACGACCCATCACTAATGACAACACATTACATACACTGAGTGTACAAAACATTAGGAACAAAAATATTGAGTTGCACCCAACTTTGTCCTCAGAACAGTCTCAAATCGTCGGGGCATGGACTCTACAAGGTGTCAAAAACGTTCCACACGGATGCTGGCCTTGTTGACTCCAATGCTTCCCACACGGGAAACTGTTGAGCGTGAAAAACTCTGCATCGTTCCAATTCATGACAGTCAAACTGGTGCGCATGCCTGGCACCTACTACCTGGCACTTACTACCATGCCCCGTTCAAAGGCACTTAAATATTTTGTCTTGCCCATTCACCCTCTGAATGGCACACATATACAATCCATGTCTCAATTGTCTCAAGGCATAACAATTCTTCTTTAACCTGTCTCCTCCCCTTCATCTACACTGATTGAAGTGGATTTAACAAGTGACATCAATAAGGAATCATAGCTTCCCCCTGGAGTCACCTGGTTTGTCTGTCACGGAAAGAGAAAGTGTTCCTAATGTTTTGTACACTCAGTGTATATCATGAGGCCTTACTTTGACGACTTAGTTTTACCCACAGTGATGTTAGGAAACTCCTGATTTACAGGCCACATCAGGCCCGCAAGTCACATTATGATGGTTTGCAAAGTGATGTGTAACTAATATTGGAATATAGCCAGAGTTAGACCATCCAACAGTGGAAATGTGTATGCACCCGCATTCAAAATGATATCCAGGGTTAGGAAACGTGATAACAAAGACTACCTAAAATATTTAAACTGGAAAAACCATCTCAATAGATGCAAAAAATCTAACTAACCAATTCGATTTTTTTGTATATATATGTACTTTATCTTTATGTAGCATAACATTAATCAACAAATCAATGTACATGCAAATACACAGATATTAAGAACAATCCTAAAAAAATCTACCTGCATTAGAGCATGCTGGGAAATATGAGTAGGAGTGATTTTAATGGGACTGTTTCACTCTCCACAGCGTAAAACAATAACTCCGGTTATTAACACCAACACGGGCAGTTCTTTTACACCACTAACTGATAAATTTCACTCTTACAGTGCGTATTTAACTCCTGAATCAAGATGAGAAATGTTACACTGAAAAATCAACACTGGTCATGTTGCTGTGTTGGTGAGCACACTGGTGCAGCTAGATGTCAGAGCAGGTCAAAATGGATACAACTCAAACAGCCATGCTATCCCAGCCTTGCTATCCCAGCTATGTTATCCCAGACATGCTATCCCAGCCTTTCTGCCCAGAAAATAATAAGTAACACTGTAAACTTTCTTCCTTGAATCAGGTTTGAAGGCGAGGAAGAGCAATACGAGCTCATAATGAAAATGAAAACATGATGCTTGGTTGAATTAAATATCATGTTTGGCCGCCTGCCCAGCCTCCATCAGATGAAAAGACTGTTGCTTCTATAGCCTAACTATGGGGAGTTTCCAACTGTTTACACAATACTGTATATACTGTATATGTTTTGCAAAGGCTGGTTTATTCAGGTCAAAAATATCCTTTGATCCAAGATGATTATGGAGAATGTAGCTACATTTATGCTTTAGTGTAGATAATTGCAGTGTGGCTGTCAAGACTTCACTTCTGACTAAGAGCATAGAGTACCGAGTTAAAAACAGCCTTTTTGTAAGCTGTCTTAAGCCATTAACCATGAACAGTAAACCTTCTCATTTGAATGTTCTGATTGGTTCCCCGCGCTTTCATACGTCTTACTGAAAAATACAAAGGACAACATAATTCCATGCAGTGCAGGAAAATATGATAAATACAATGCATTATTTGTCACAGTGTGCATGCACAATTGAAAATGTAATTTCCCAGACTTTATTGTTTTTACCCATAATTCAATAATTTCTCCAAGGGTGGGAAAGCATTTTCCAATCCTTCCCATTAAACCTTGCAGAGATAATGGTACAATTACTGAATCTATAAGTTATGCAGTTTTGGAAGCATTTCCTTTCACATACAACAATGTTTAAAAGTTGAATGCAAATCAAAATCCATATTCTTGGGCGACTTCAATTTGAGCAGGCTTTGTTTACTGCGGTGGTTAGTTATCGGTCTTGGAAGTCTTGCAAAGCCATCTGAGAGCAGAATAGACAGCGGCAGTGGCGCTGGCAGAATAGACATTGAGATCCCGTGATGTAGCCAATCAAGCTGCAATACAGTTGTTAGTCTCCTTGGAGGATTTATCATTTAAAATAATTACAATTTTATTAAAAAGTTCCAAATAAATCATTATTTAAAGTATTTCCATAACAATTCAGCCCAACAACAAAAATACATCAGTATCCAGAAGCATACTCTCCATTATCGTTTGACACCTTGGGTGCACTCCCCCAACCTCCAATGCATTATCCGACTATGGAGATATAGTTTATTATCACAACAGGGAAAATTTGAAACAGCATGATGGGTATCGGCATCAACTTAAGCTACCACACACCTCTCGCTGTTACAAATCATGAGATGGGGCACAGGGTAGGAAGGATGAATGTGCATCTAGCGGTATCTAACTTCCCTCATCCTTGCAGGGGTTGGTTAGGCTGCCTGGGAGGGAGCAGAGCAGCGGAGGGAATGGGATGAGATGAAAGGGATTCATTCTCCAACAGTTTGAGGTTAACAGCTTGTCATTGGGCTTCCTTATCTGATGCCCAAGATCGATGGCAGAGTAGCCAGTGACCACAAACACATCCGTTCTCTAACCCCCCAATGAACAATCCCGCCAATCCCCAGTATATCGGCAGCAAGGGTGAACAGTGATATGAAATCATTAACCACCCTCCTCCATGGCTATCCGGGGCCTGTATTCTTGTTTTTCTCCCAATACTGCATAGATGTAGGAAATGCAAGGGTTTGGCAGAGGACGATCCCAATTACAAATCATGTTTTTCGTTCATAAATGTCCTGTGAAATGAGAAATATCATGCTTGTGGAAGAAAGTTTGATCGATGGAGGGAATGACAGCATATGTATTTCCTTCTTACGAATCTGTTTCTATAGGCTACTACTTTGTTGAGCAGGAGGTAAGATGAGCCACTGAAGCGGTGAGTGTGTCCAGGTGTCTGTAGAAAGGTCACCAAGGGGTATTATAGCTGTGGGATGTCTTAAAGGTTACCGCCATCATGCTCCATCCAATATTAATAACACCAGACTACCTAGCAAGACCCCCTGCTGATAAACAAGACCATTTAGAAAAGGAGGTGTCATAAGATGCCATAGAGGACTATTATAGAGTAGTTTGTGTCAATGTACTTCAAGCCAAACGTCTTTATAGTGTTCTCTGTTTAGTGTAGGAAAAAGTGAAAGCTAAAGTATACCATTGTACATACGTGAATATGTCGTCTTTTCAAACCCAGACATTCTTCAGGATTTCTTCGAAAGGGCACACAGTCAGGTAGTCGATGACTCCCTTGTGTTTCTAGTGGTTTCCATGACTTTATCGATCCAGTGACGATATCAAGTAGAGCTTAAAGGTTATAGTCAAGCAGGCCATCTTTTGGTTACCTCAATAGCTGTATGTCTAGGTCAAGGATAATATAATGACTGGTTTTCTTGGCAGCCAAAACAAATATTTTGCTGTTAAAAATGCTTATTAACACAAGGCCGTGTCCTATATCAGGATTTGGCCGTCTTCCTCGGGGTAATATTTTTAAAAGGTGCATTGCTCAAACTCCTCCTAAAATGGAAATATTTGCCTGTTAAAAGGGTGGTATAAACAATTGTGAATAAAATATCAAAATGTGAATTCATCTTTTTGCTGGCGAGTCACAGACAACAGCCATTTGTTTAAGACAAAGGCAATGACAGATGTCGGCCAGATGTTCATTTGCATGTAAAACGCTGCCACATTACGCATTGCCAAACGTTTACATAATGAACTGTTAGAGAAAGTGATAATTATTCATTTTCAACATAAACTTTTTGGTTACTACTGCTCTAGACTTACTGTTAAATCTCATCCCTGGAATCATTTCCATACAATGACCTGCTGTTTCCGTGCCACAAGTGTGGATTAGACCACAAATCTGGTATTCAAAATGGAATGCAAATAAACCAAACCTCAAGCTGTTGCCTGTGGCTTTTTAAATAGGGTAGTTTGCAGTGCTCTCTCAGCCAATGCTTTACCCTCAAGAGCAGAGTGGTTGTCTTTCTTTGTTGTTGCATTTATGCAACAACTTAATACTATACAGTTCAAGACCCCGGCCTTCTACATAGCACATAGCCCTGGCTTCTTAAGGTGGGCGTAAGGGCTTTACTAAAATCTGAATTTCAACTATTGTGAAGCACAAATCTCCTGCTTAAATGTTCAGGTCCTCTTTTACGGAGCAAACAAATCAATGCACAAAATAAGAGAATGTTATCTTCCTCTTAGCTTAAGGCACAGAGAATAAAGGTATATTTTTACTGCCAACACACCTCCACGGCTTAAAAAACGGCCTCAGTCTGCTGCTCTTTTGACCTGGCTAAGAGGTCACAAAGTAGAAAGTAGTCTCGCTGCCACAAACTTTCACACATTCCAAAGATCATGTGAGTCACACAACCTTGTAGGATACGAAAGTACAATTATTCCTTCCTTCCCACTATATGGTATACCTCCAACACAGTTCAGTGAACTGTGCATCCCCCTAAGGCTCTGCAAAGCCCCTCAGACCGCTACCCTCCTCAGACCCCTACCCTCCTCAGACCCCTACCCTCCTCAGCCTTAATCTTGTGGTTAACAATAGATGGTGGTCAGGCCAGCTAGTTTCCTCTCCCTTTACGGAGCCTCCTAGGCCAGGCTACTAGGCCACTGGACCTGGATACCTCAAAGAGGTCGTCAGCAACAACTTCCCTTTTCTTTACTGCGGCACTGTGCTCCATGGTGGTAAAACAGAGCTTTGATGGTAACTTTCTGCACTAGATATCCTTTCAAAGTATTTATTTATTTAACCTTTAACTATGCAAGTCAGTTATGAACAAATTCTTATTTACAATGACAGCGTACACCGGTCAAACCCGGACGACGCTGGGACAATTGTGCACCGCCCTATGGGACTCCCAATCCTGGCTGATTGTGATACAGCCTGGATTCAAACCAGGGTGTCTGTAGTGACGCCTCAAGCACTGAGATGCAGTGCCTTTAGACCGCTGCGCCACTCGGGAGCCCTAAGTAAATGAAATAATATTTTTCCAAAACTGACAAAGGTCAGTGAGGATGTATTGTACACTTTCTTCTTAGCTTGTCTGTATAAAGCTTGTATTGCCATTGTTCAAAACAATACAGTGTGCACATATTTTCAGGGAAGAGAACTCCATAAGTAAGGAGACAATAGATATCAGACTTTGAATAATGCATACAATCCATCTATTTAATGCAGAATGAGACTGGGCCTAAAACCTAATCTAGATAAGCATCAGAATTGCAGAGCAATAGCCCGAAGCTCACTGGTTATATAATGCGATTCACTTGCGTCAAATATGCACCAGATGACTTCTATGGTATATCTGGGCTGAAAATATCTTCAGGACAAATAGTGACAATATACTGAAAGCTTGAAGGAAGACTTTGAACTGAAAGTCTATAAAGAACAAGAATTTAAAGAAAAAGGAGGATACCCATGCATTCACTGAAGTCTGGTTCTTAGTATAAGAGATTCGTCTCAGTAGAGTGAGAGAGAGAGAAATGTAGGGTTAATGCCTGTTCATTTAGCCTACATTGGATATCAATTTGGGGGGTGTTTCTGCGAACAGCCTCATCGGAGTGTATTGATTTATTGATTTATGAGTTAAGTTGAAACTGCACCATGGGAAAAAGGGCCTCGTTCTGTTTATATGGGAATCGATAATACAACTCTGAATGGTGAGAAACGTGAGAGAGAGGGAGAGAGAGAGAGAGAGAGAGAGGGGAAGGAAGATGTTGGAACATTTCACAAGGTTACCGCTTAAACTCTCTGTGATTTGATTTAGGATCACTTATAAACATACAACAGGTGGAAAACAAGACAAAGGAAAAAGAAGGAGAATAAAATAAAGGATTTATTCACCATACCGTATTGCTATTGCATTATATATCAATCACAGTGTATTACTCCTGGGTTATTCAAATATCTGCACCGTTGATATAGCAAACCGTCTTAGTTCATCATTTCACTTGTCAGTTTTTGTGTGAGAGTCGAGGGGAAATAACTTTGAATGTATCTGAAATATCAATATGTTATAGAAATGTCACCATAAAGATTCATTTTCGATAAGTTATTCCATTCAGGGTCAGATAAAAGCTTGAAATAATATGAGAAAAATCTCATCTAATGACTTTCCCAGCTGTGAATGAAATATTAAACAGAGGCCTCTGGGGCACACTAGCTATGTGATTCTCAATAATAAATATATAAACATTTTAAGCGAAGTTAATTGCTTTAAGAAAGTGGGAGAGAGGGAAATAATAGGTTTGCATTATGTGTATTGGACTGTATTCTAATATAGACAACTACGACCTTTAAAACAGAGTGTACTGCCTATTTCCGTCACACTTTAAGCATAGTATATTTTATAAAGGCTACATAAACCGTTCATAAACCCTCCATCGATTCTTAATTTGACCCTCATTTGAAATGAAAGACAATGAACTTTCTGTTATGTATGCCTACCATTTATGAGTATTGGGGTTTACTTCCCGGCTGTCCAGGTTCTGAAGAATTCCCAGCCTAGACTATCCCTTACCGCTGCAGCCATCTATCTCAGAGACGGTCTTCTGACCCAAACTCGTTCAATTTTTTATCGTCTTTTGTCACCAGGCTTGTTCAAATGTACCTCACTCTCTAGAGAATGAGACAGAAAGAGAGAGAAAATAAGAAAAGCCTGCTGTTATACGGATACATTTTCTCTATGGTCAGAATGCAATAGGTTCATTTATAGTGTTTAAAAAAAAAATGTAATCTAGCTTGGCGGTGGATAAATGTAGCCTGCCTTGGCTTCAGATGATTCTGATAGCAGACTGATAACAGGTAAAGCCCTAGACGTTCTGCTGAGCATCCTGAACAGTGTTCCCTCCCAACTCTGTCATTTCTGCTGTCTCTGTGTGGCGAATACAATGCAGCCAGGGAGATTTGCCCACCTCCTTTCTGGCAATTTCCTCCCAGGCTGATGAGATGCTTAAGCAATGTCAACAGAATACAGAGCGATGGGTGGAGAAGAGTGGGAATTACAAAATGCTGAGCAGCAATCTCCTTTACAGCATTCCTTAGGCAGGCTCTTGGACCCTAAACACATTGACTCTCTCCCTGAGGGTGGAATAGGGGTAGATATGAATGTAAATGGACTGGAAAAAGAGACTGCTGAGTCCACACACAGATGGTTGTGTCAAGCTGGCACTGGCAGGGTGGCACGTGGATGCCTTGGCACGCCGCAGCATCTGGCACGGGTGGCATGGAGGAAAGCACACCCCGCCAGAGTTGGTTTATCTCACCACCCAGCATTCAGGAAGACAATAGCTGTGGAAATGCAGTTTCCGCCTCCCCGCCCTCCCCTGCTGGGGTGTTGGTTTGGGCCGTGCATTGGGAGGGAGGGTCAGGGTTTTATGGTAATCTCATTCTGTGGGTGACAGAATTACTCTGGTCTGGGTGGTCGCTGGGAAGAGAAGAGAGCGCCTTTCACTAAACAAATGAGAGGTTTTACTGACTAAATGAGAGGCCGTTTCCTGTGGCAGCACAGCTCTCACTAAACTAAAGCACACTTGAATGAATCGATTGAGTTCCCACCTTCTCTGGCTAACAATCCCTTCCCAAATATAGTTGGCAGACTGCAATCTCCGTGTGATTATGTAATTGGTCTTAAGCTTAGTGTTCGTCTCAGGAATAATAATGGTGATTATGTAACAGACAAATAACATGGCTGCCTAGAGGGTGATGGAGGAGAGAAGCCTGGATGCAGCCTGAAGCCCAGAACCAAGGATAACAGAAAACTCAACAATAGGTTTTGATTACATGATGGAAATGACGGAAAATAAACCATGTTAAGTGGTATTCATCTTACTGTGCTTTTCTATCGCTCTCTTTCCTTTTGAGTACTTGTCGGTATCGGCAAGATGTTTATAAACCATAACGTTAATGACTGTTTATTTTCTTTTAAGCAAAAAGGCTGAATTTAGAAATAGACAACCAAATCCAATCCAGAATGAAGAGATAACCACTGTTCCCAGACAATTGACAGCTATCCTTAACTGGGCCATGCTAAATCTTTATAACAACCACAGATTTTATAGCACAACATATCTACCAGAATAGAAAAGCAACAGAGAATAGGATGGTATCAGTGTGAGTCACAGCTCTAGATTCTCTTGTAAATGTCCTGAAGCCTGTGTGTGTTCCTGTTCCACACACAGAGCCCCCTCATCCTCCCCTGGGTCTGTGTTGTTCCTACCGTAACACAGCTCATTACTGGGGCTCACTGTCTACACACCACTGTGTACCACTCACAATGTATCCCACCTACCAACAATTACCAAATAGCGTGTGTATTAAACTATTCTGCAATGTTAATGTTTACTTTTGTCGTGACGTTTTCGTGTATACTATAACTACCCTGAAGTTCTTCTTTTTATTTATTTTTTATTTTTAAAGTGTGAACAATTGAATGAAAAGAGGATTTGGTGGCTTCATTACAAGAGTGCTTTAGTATTGAGCCCATAAAGATTCCAGCAGGCCAAACAGAAGGGAGAGGATTAGTGCTGGACCAATCAATCATATAGGCAGCCATTTTGGCAGACCCCTCATTGGTCGGTTCTACATAAGGGGCCAACAGTCTGGTTTCCGTTTCCCCATATTGTGTGGAGATCCTGCAAAGTCCCAAAATTTTGCACAGATTTTCCAAAAAAGCAGCCAAAGCTTAACCACATTGAGACATGTCTAGGGATCCACAATTAAAACATACACACATGCAAGCAGTGGCACACACACTCACACACACACACACAGCCAGACAAAGTCATCTAAAAAGAGTTGAAACAGAATACATTTTTGTTCCTCTGATTCAAACTATTACTTATATTGTGACACAGACATAAAGGCTAGTGTACGCAGGAACAATAGATATTTACAGCCATGAAATAAACCCTCTATGAGTCTCCTGCAAGCTCATAGAAAACATAACAGAACCTTTTATAAATACTTCTAAGCTGATTAATTAATTGTATTCAAAATGGCTGCCAGAGTCAAGACAGTATAAGAATTTTGAAGCTCTGTCAAGTGCAAGGCTGAGGCTCCAATCGAGAGGAAGGACTTTGAGTGGGATTAGAGGGACATTGGGCTGTTCCAGACCCACCAGAAGGACAGAATTTAGCAGTAGTCTCCAGCAGAGGGGCATCATTAACTCACCACAGACAGAAGTGCTGCTGGGCTGAGGCTGACAGCTGAGAGGGAGCAGAAGAGTTGCAGTGGATTAACTGGTGCCAAAGTTCAATACTACTGTCGATCATTGAGAAGAAAAAAAACATTTTTATAGCTATAAGAAATCTATACTATCTATATTAGATCAAATGTGAAAATGGTAATGACATAATAGCTTCCTTTGGATTCAATGAAACATGGTGAACAATGAATTCTGGGACTGTTTTACAAGGGGCGGAGTGTTGAACATGAGTAGGAGCAAAAAGGTGGTGTCATTAGATTGAGTCACTATAAACTGAAAACAACCACACACAGTGCACAAATCACGTGTCACACTTTATCTTAAAGACATTGCAATGGTGTTGTTGTGTGAATGATTTATGACAGACACACCACACATGCTGCAAGCAAAGCGACAGGCATGCAGCAGACACATTCTCTTTTACACACACTCAATGCTGATAAAGCGGATTCAGCAGTAGTGGGCTTTAACCTCACATACTCAATCAATCAATCAATCAATCAATCAAACAAACACACACACACACACACACACACACACACACACACACACACACACACACACACACACACACACACACACCATTCCTTTGCATGCCTTCACACAGAGATAAGCCTCTCAAGTGAGAAAGACTGAGCTGATCAAACACCTCACAAACTCACACACACACCCTGCCTGTCGCTTCGCCCAGACCTCCTCTCAGATGACTGCTTTCTGATGCAATTATCTCCCGTACAGAGGGGATTATGTGTTCACTTTTGTTTCCCAGTGATCTGTGTCTGCCATCATTCTAATGTGTCCTCTCTGTGCACCCTATTCTCAGGAGAATCCTAACAAAGACTAGCTGACCTTGTCTCTATTTAGCTGCTTCCACTCATATTATTCATATTCAATCAATCCTTACCGCCGTTTAGCTCAGTTAACTTAGCTTTCTTGGGAACAGGAACAATGGTGGCCCTCTTGAAGCATGTGGGAACAGCAGACTTGGATAAGAATTGATTGAATATGTCCGTAAACACACCAGCCAGCTGGTCTGCGCATGCTCTGAGGGTGCGGCTGGGGATGCCACCTGGGCCTGCAGCCTTGCGAGGGTTAACACATTTAAATGTTTTACTCACGTCGGCTGCAGCGAAGGAGAGTCCGCATGTTTTGGTTGCAGGCCGTGTCAGTGGCACTGTATTGTCTTCAAAGCGGGCAAAAAAGTTATTTAGTCTGCCTGGGAGCAAGACATCCTGGTCCGTGACGGGGCTGGTTTTCTTTTTGTAATCCGTAATCCGTAGCACTCACTTCCGTCATCATGAAGTGCTTTGAGAGACTAGTCAAGGACCATATCACCTCCACCCTACCTGACACCCTAGACCCACTCCAATTTGCTTACCGCCCAAATAGGTCCACAGACGATGCAATCTCAATCACACTGCACACCGCCCTAACCCATCTGGACAAGAGGAATACCTATGTGAGAATGCTGTTCATCGACAACAGCTCAGCATTTAACACCATAGTACCCTCCAAACTCATCATCAAGCTCGAGACCCTGGGTCTCGACCCCGCCCTGTGCAACTGGGTACTGGACTTCCTGACGGGCCGCTCCCAGGTGGTGAGGGTAGGTAACAACATCTCCACCCCGCTGATCCTCAACACTGGGGCCCCACAAGGGTGCGTTCTGAGCCCTCTCCTGTACTCCCTGTTCACCCACGACTGTGTGGCCACGCACGCCTCCAACTCAATCATCAAGTTTGCGGACGACACTACAGTGGTAGGCTTGATTACCAACAACGACGAGACTGCCTACAGGGAGGAGGTGAGGGCCCTCGGAGTGTGGTGTCAGGAAAATAACCTCACACTCAACGTTAACAAAACTAAGGAGATTATTGTGGACTTCAGGAAACAGCAGAGGGAGCACCCCCCTATCCACATCGATGGGACAGTAGTGGAGAGGTTAGTAAGTTTTAAGTTCCTCTGCGTACACATCACAGACAAACTGAATTGGTCCACCCACACAGACAGCATCGTGAAGAAGGCGCAGCAGCGCCTCTTCAACCTCAGGAGGCTGAAGAAATTCGGCTTGTCACCAAAAACCCTCACAAACTTCTACAGATGCACAATCGAGAGCATCCTGTCGGGCTGTATCACCGCCTGGTACGGCAACTGCTCCGCCCACAACCGTAAGGCTCTTCAGAGGGTAGTGAGGTCTGCGCAACGCATCACCGGGGGCAAACTACCTGCCCTCCAGGACACCTACACCACCCGATGTCACAGGAAGGCCATAAAGATCATCAAGGACAACAACCACCCGAGCCACTGCCTGTTCACCCCGCTATCATCCAGAAGGCGAGGTCAGTACAGGTGCATCAAAGCTGGGACCCGAGAGACTGAAAAACAGCTTCTATCTCAAGGCCATCAGACTGTTAAACAGCCACCACTAACATTGAGTGGCTGCTGCCAACATACTGACTCAACTCCAGCCACTTTAATAATGGGAATTGATGGAAAATATATCACTAGCCACTTTAAACAATGTTACTTAATATAATGTTTACATACCCTACATTATCCATCTCATATGTATATGTATATACTGTACTCTATCATCTACTGCATCTTTATGTAATACGTGTATCACTAGTCACTTTAAACTATGCCACTTTGTTTACATACCCTACACTACTCATCTCATATGTATATACTGTACTCGATACCATCTACTGCATCTTGCCTATGCCGTTCTGTACCATCACTCATTCATATCTTTATGTACATATTCTTTATCCCTTTACACTTGTGTGTATAAGGTAGTGGTTTTGATATTGTTAGGTTAGATTACTCATTGGTTATTACTGCATTGTCGGAACTAGAAGCACAAGCATTTCGCTACACTTGCATTAACATCTGCTAACCATGTGTATGTGACAAATAACATTTGATTTGATTTGGTCAAATAGCCCTTACACAGCATGGAGGTGTGGTGGGTCATTGTCCTGTTGAAAAACAAATCATAGTCCCACTAAGCGCAAACCAGATGGGATTGCGTATCGCTGTAGAATGCTGTGGTAGCCAAGCTGGTTAAGTGTGCCTTGAATTCTAAATAAATCAGTGACAGTGTCACCAGTAAAGCACCCCCACACCTCCTCCTCTATGGGTGGGAACCACACATGCGGAGATCATCCATTCACCTACTCCGCGTCTCACAAAAACACGACGGTTGGAACGAAAGTCTCAAATTTGTACTCATCAGACCAAAGGACAGATTTCCACCAGTCTAATGTCCATTGATCGTGTTTCTTGGCCCCAACAAATCCCTTCTTCTTATTGGTGTACTTTAGTAGTGGATTCTATGCAGCAATCCAACCATGAAGGCCTGATTCACGCAGTCTCCTCTGAACAGTTGATGTTGAGATGTGTCTGTTACTTGAACTCTGTGAAGCATTTATTTGGGCTTCAATTTCTGAGGTTGGTTACTTAACTGAACTTATCCTCTGCAGCAGAGGTAACTCTGGGTCTTCGTTTTCTGTGGCGGTCCTCATGAGAGCCAGTTTCATCACAGCACTTGGTGGTTTTTGCGACTGCACTTGAAGTAACTTTCAAAATTCTTGAAATTTTCCAAATTGACTGACATTCATGTCTTAAAGTAATGATGAACTGTCGTTCCTCTTTGCTTATTTGAGCTGTCTTGCCATAATATGGACTTGGTCTTTTACCAAATAGGGCTATCTTCTGTATACCATAACACAACAGAACTGATTGGCTCAAATGCATTAAGAAGGAAATAAATTCCACAAATTAACTTTTAACAAGGCATACCTGTTAATTGAAATGCATTCCAGGTGACTACCTCATGAAGCTGGTTGAGAGAATGCCAAGAGTGTGCAAAGCTGTCATCAAGGCAAAGGGTGGCTACTTTGAAGAATCTCAAATATAAAATATATTTTAATTTGTTGAACACTTTTTTGCTTACTACATGTCTCCATGTGGTATTTCATTGAATCTCAAATCTCAAACACTTTTCATGGTTATATGATTCCATATGTGTTATTTCATAGCTTTGATGTCTTCACTATTATTCTACAATGTAGAAAATAGAAAAAGAAAACAAACCTGGAATGAGTAGGTATGTCAAAACTTTTGACTGGTACTGTATGCTATATATAAATGAAAATAAAATGTAATTTATTAATTCAGTCATTCAGATAGGGCGATGGGGAAATCGTAATGCTAACAATGCTGTGTGTGTGTGTGTGTGTGTGTGTGTGTGTGTGTGTGTGTGTGTGTGTGTGTGTGTGTGTGTGAATGAACAGAATGAACAGGGAGGAGGAATCAGTATACAAAACCATGGTAGAGCTGTCACAAGCCAAGCCAAAATTGGATTAGTGTCACCCTTGATAAGGAGAAGGGCAAAAAAAGGAAGAGGGAAAAATTGGAAGAAGGAAACGGCTACTTTTTTTCTCCCCCTTGCAATAATTTAATTTCAAATTCAGGGCACTGAACGCATAAACACACTGTTATAGAGCCGGGTAAAGTTAATGGAATATTTATATGCAGACTCCAGAATATTTCTTTCTTTTTCTCAGCAGTCAGTTTTTTCCTTCGTTTTACAACTGCCTTTGTTAGGCTTTGACACCAATTCTGCACCTCCAAGAGGACTGTGGTTCCATTGGCGGCTGTTGAAAAGGCCTTGTAGAGAGCGAGGGAATGGGAGCTGTGATTTGTCAGGGACTATTAGCTTCTCACCACACCGACTCACATAGAAATCAATGCAAAGGAATAACGGACCGCCCCACACCATGCTTTCTAAACTGCCCTGGAAGATTCAATAAACTAATGCAGAGAGGGAGGGAAGATAAGAGTATTAGTTATTAGTGCGACCCATAACAATATAGCTAGCTACAATACAGCATCTCTGCAGGGATGGGGGAGGAGAGAGAGAGAGAGAGAGAGAGAGAGAGAGAGAGAGAGAGAGAGAGAGAGAGAGAGAGAGAGAGAGAGAGAGAGAGAGAGAGAGAGAGAGAGAGAGAGAGAGAGAGAGAGAGAGAGCGAGAGCGAGAGCGAGAGCGAGAGTGAGAGAAAGAGAGAGAGAGAGAAAGAGAGAGAGAGAGCGAGCAAGAGAGTGAGAGAGCGAGAGCGAGAGAAAGAAAGAGAGAGCGAGAGAGAGAGAGAGCAAGAGAGAGAGCGAGAGAAAGAGAGAGAGCGAGAGAAAGAGAGAGAGAGAGAGAGAGCGAGCGAGAGTGAGCAAGAGAGAGAGAGCGAGAGAAAGAGAGAGAGAGAGCAAGACAGCGATAGAGAGAGAGAGAGAGAGAGAGATAGAGAGAGGTGAATGTATGACAGATGAGTGAGTGAAAAAAAGAGTGTAGAAAGTGGGGACAAGGAAAGAGAAGAGCGAAAGAGGGAGAGACAGATAGACAGACAGACGTAAGAAAGAAGATAGCGAAAACTCAGAACTTAAAGGAGGGTGGAGGGAAGGGGAGAGAGTGATAGAGTGAGAGGAAGGGAGAATGGGAGGCCCTAGGAGGATAAAGCCACACAAGTCACCCCATCGACATTGTTGTTAACATTCAGTTAGAGTAGCTGCTACCTCTGCCGCTGTGTATACAGTAAAACCAATAAGAGGCTGGTATCATGGGATTGAGGGAGAGAAATATGGCACATTGTTGTGCTGGGAAAGCGATGAGGGAGGAGATTGAGAGATGGGAGCCGGATAGATTCCTATTAAGTATTCAACTACAGGGCACAAAAGTTACAGCACATACAGCACCGTAGCTGAGATTTCCATTTACCCCACCCTGTGAATCATCCATACAGCTTTTGCGCAGTCACGGCCCAGTTATACTACAGGATTTGCAATTTTATCAGGGGCCAGAGGCAGTGGCAGTATGGAACAGAATGTTAGGCTGTACTGTTACTGTCATGATGTGGCATCTGATAAGTTCAGGTTTAACACAGTGGAAATTGTTCAATAAGACCCCCACCTATAGCATTTGTGTTTCCATCTGCATGAAATTACAATAATGGCATCGAATGTTGATATACGGTCACTATTTATACGGTCACTATTTCAATGGAGCAGACCATTTATGCAGCCAACTCGGGTGTGCTGAATCAGGTATGCACTATGCATGGTCTCTTCCACCTGGCACCCTTGTGATCAAATCATCCACCAGTTAAGCTGGTTGAGGCTGATAACTCCTAAGATAACAAGCAAGGAATGGGGGGGGGGGGGGGGGGGTGGGGGGGGGGGCTGTGAAAAGTAGCACTGAGTGCAGATGACAGGATCAACGTGTGGTGCTGCACACTACCATTTCAGATATCATTTGAATGGACTTGGCTGCTTTCAGAAACGACAGTCCCTTTACACAAGTACTACATGATGTAATATAGCTGAAATCAAAGCAAAATCACGAGTCATTTCCCCTTTAAAATAATTGCCTTGGACATCTGTGTGGAGAGATACTTCTTGGCACCAACAGCACATTGTTATCTTCCTCCATTTCCCAGGTTAGAAGAAGCAACAGACATCCTGGGTCGCTCCTGCACAGTTGTAGAGAGGCCATTAAATAAGACAGTAACACCTGGAATAAAGAGAGAGGCGGCGAGAGAGAGAAAGGGAGGAACTCCAGCACTGGCAGGAAATGTGGTAGAGGATGCTTAATATCACACAAAATAAAATAACTACCTCTGGTTCACCACACACCTGTCATATTGTTGTAGAGAGTGGGAGAGGAGGGGCCATTTGTGGTTGGAATAGGTGAAGTAATCTTGTTGAAGAAGAAGTTTCACCATGTACAGGAGGACCTGGCCGGCTAACGGCTAATTTCAGTCATTGATTCAGTAAACAATGTTAGCCTACATTTGGTTACGGTGCATGAATAATACACAAGATCCCTATTTAAAACCCATTTGTCTTTGAGTTTCCTCTTTGTAACAACAGGTAGGCCTTGAAGAGCTGTAGCTTATGATGAGAATGGTTGACAGAGCAGACAGAACTTCGGTGGTCAAACAAGTTGTTCTAAGATTATCATAGGCAGTCACAGGAGCATTATGGGTTTGAAGTAATTAGGTGCAGCTACTATGAAAAAGTGTGCAAGCAATGCCGACTGGAGCTTCACTTACAGCGGTGGTAGTTAGTGATGGGTCTTTCGCGAACGAACGGCTCTTTTTGAACAGATTTTTTTTGGTGAACGTCGGGAGCCGACTCGAATCGCTTCGGAGAAAGAGCCTTTCGTTTGGCTCCCTGATTTGCATACTGCACTGCTTTTTGATTCTCTAACGAGGGTGACTCCAGACGGCAGAAACACATAGTGGGGAGAGTGCGTCAAAGTGGTCCACGCTTCATTTTTTTGCAGGCTACATAATAATTTGGCCAAGTAAAAATGTATTTGAACGCGCATTTCACGATCTGACATAATGGTAGCCTACCTTTTGTGCTTTCTATTGGATATTTGCTATTTGTTTCATGGTTCTACGTAGATGTTAAGCATTTTAAACGAAGAGGCGTTTGGGAACCAAATGAGCCGGCTCTTTTACGTGAACGGAGCCTATGAGCCGGATCACCGAAAATACTCGGAATGCCCATCACTAGTGGTAGTGTAGTTTCTCTCTCTGTTGACGTCCATTGATGTTTTCATTTGAATGGAGAGCGTTGTAACCGTGCCCCCTAGCGAATATTTAGAGAAAAGTAGATGAGCGCATGAAAACATAATCAGTTGTCGGTCGAGCATATTCTGTCTGTGTAATACAACACAACACACAGAATACGTGTTACACAGACAGAATAGACTCGACCGACAAGTGAGTGAGTTAGTGCGCTCATCTGCTTTTCTCTAAATATTCGCAAAGGGGCACCGTCACACTGCTTTGCAACAGAACTAAAGCTTCGAAAATTAAGTGTTTATACAGTATTTGTATAATTAGCTTGCTTCTGCGCGCGGGATGCAAGGAAGGGTGGTGGGGAGATCAGTCGGCCTTGGACAAAAGTGGCATGGCTGGGCCACCATATTTGTGAATATTTGTAGTAGTTATTCAAACCAACCTGTTATCAATCCCAAAGGTTTTGGTTTTTAGAAACGGATTTGACCTACTTGGACAATAGGTCTATAGCCTGCCCTACAGGCTAACAACATAGCTGATATATACTCTCCCTCCCCTTCAGTTTATAGAACGGGCAAAACCATTGCCTCAATAAGCAGGGCTGCTCGTAACCAATTTACATTACTGGGCTCCTGTGACTGCCTATGATAATCTTAGAACAATTTTAGAACAACTTGATGGTGATAATATGGTGCATACTATCACCATCAAGACAATGTTCACACTCACAGGGCTTTCTCAATCCAACCGTACTTGCAACATGAGAGACATAATTTCCCCGCGGGTTCTGATAACGGGTGCGTTTAGCATTACAATAGTGCACTCCACGAGCATCTGTAGCCTAGGCTAAACCAATGCTCCAACACGTTAAAACATTTTTTATTTTGGATTAAAAAACGACTACAGGTTACACTTTAACTTCTAAAACCTGATAGATATATATTTATATCTTTAAATATCTTCCCTTTATCCGGACTGAATTTGTTTTCTTAATTTTAATGAACTAATCAAACCCCGAAAATCCATTGAAGGGCTGCTCCAGATGTTGCCCTAGGCTTAGAGAGCCTTCTTATTTTTTTACATATATATATTTGTCACAATACATTTCATAGTCCACAGCCCTATATGTACAATTAAACAGTATATTGATTTATTTAAAGCATTTAGACTTATATCACAGGGGGGGCATGCCCCTCTTGAGAGATTCCCCACAATAAGCCCACACACTTTTCCTTTTGGCATTCATAACCAAGATCCAAACACAGACTTACAGCACAGTACACACACACATTGGCCTGCTATGCCTTCAGCGAGCTAGAAAGTCACCACTATTACCTTTTCTTTGGTACCTGCCAGAAACATGCCTTGGCACACTTATTTTCGGCCCTGCCACCCATTGACTTGACAGAGAAGTGTCTGAAGAGGGCCAGTGTCACGAGCAGGTGTTTGGCCAGTCAGAGCAGGGAGCAGCATTTTGGCGTTCGCTCCCACAGTTGGACCAGCGAATTACATACCACTGAGGGACTGCAGGTAAGGGACTCATATTTTCACCCTCTTCTTCTGCTTTTTCTTTGGGAAAACCTTTGATATACTATGGGGAAACATTTGTGTTAGCTGGCTAAATGTTGTGGAACATCCGGACAATTCTAGGTTCGAGGTGCCATAGACTAGAGGCAGTACTGTGCAGTGTAGTGTCTTATTTAAAGATGAGTCTTTAAAGGATAATCTTGTACTATTGTAAAAGTCTTCTGATCAACACTGACAAAAAGAGTATTGTGTAACAGTGTGCAGAGGTAGGGAGGTGTTTGAGGAGGTTGCCAGACACTCAAACCTCAGGGTAAGAGTGTAAAGTAACTTATTGTGTCTGTATATGTACACATGATTTGTGTCCATGTGAAAATGTATTTGTGATATAGGTGTGATATTGATTTTCTCCTTTTTTACTCATCGGTTAAATACTACACGTGAAGTGCAAGTACTGCACATGTGCTAGTAGAGTAGAGCTGTGTGTAGAGCAAGATGTTCATCTTTCTCAGGAGACCCAAAAGGGATGATTTATTGATTTTGGAAAATATTTGTGGCAATGAATAATGAGGGACTTCATAGTTTTTAACATCTCTAGTTCATCCTATATGCAAAATGACTCAGACTGCAGGTGTTTTACACTTCTTCTTTCCTTACCATTCCTCAGTAAAGCAGTTAAACTTGGCAGAAATCTGGAGGTTCCCAACCCCCTTAAGATGTACGGCCTGTACTTGGAAGCGGTGAATGATTATATCAACGAGTCGTACGGAGAGGATGTATGGAGGCTGATAGAGGCCAGGGCAGAGATACCGCATCTCAAGTTTGTCCGCCATCAGATGTACAAGTACGGCCATATCCCATCTTAACTGTCGGGGCAAACTACATCTCTGTACCCATCATATGCGTCATATTTACTTTATATTCTAACTTTACCAGGAAGGGAAGTCACTTGAGGTTTCACTTGAATCTCTTTCCTGATAGACTTGGCAAAGCACAACAAGCTATCACAGACCATCAATGCATAACACACACACAGACAACAGGTCAATGAATGCACTAACTGTAAGTCGCTCTGGATAAGAGCATCTGCATGACTAAAATGTCAATGTAAATGTCATATCTAGGTATCTTCCTTTTTCCCCTGCAGTGACAACCTAATCCTGCGGCTAGCCAAGGCAGCTGGTGAGGTCCTAGGGAAGACCCATGATGAGCTCATGTATGCCTTCGGGGTTTACATGGTGAAGAGGATCGGGAACTATGGCTACGAGAGGATTCTCAAGGTGACCTAGTGACTAGTGGCCCTCCTCAAGTGTCACTAGGCATAATTGGCCCTAATTAATGATCAATACACTGGTGTGTGTGTGTGTAATGTCATTATTTATCCCTTGTCCATTCATCCAGGTGTTGGGGCGTAATGTGCGTGACTTCATCAATGAGCTGGACAACCTGCACGAGTACTTCCGCTTCTCTTTCCCCAAGGTGCAGCCTCCCAGCTTCTGTGTGGAGGAGGAGTGTGAGACCAGCCTCACCCTGCACTACCGCAGCACCCGCAAGGGCTTCACCCAGTTTGTCAAAGGTAGGTAGGGAGCACCACAGAGGACAAACATAGCAAAGCACTAAATTATATTTGGTAATACTATACATAGGATGCAGGTCACACATCTCCAAACTGTAAAAATACTTGTTCTCTCTTCCCATACTGTAGGCCAGCTGTCTCAAGTGGGAAGGCAGTTCTACAATACAGACATTGAAGTTGAGATCCTGTCCAAAGAGGAGACTGAGAAGATGACATATGTGGTATGTACTGTACTGTGGGCATCTGCCTATCTGAAGCTACTTCTTTTCAACAATGTTATGTACACCCCAGCGCACATGCAAGTAACTCCTCTGAACTAGGAGTGCATCACTTTCCAAGTGCTACTGTTTGCCCCATTGTCAAACAACTTTAGTTTCAGGCCCCATTGTCATGATACGCACAACCTTAAGATCCTCACAGCTGCGTTGCCGTGATGTCTCTTTGCCACAGATCTACAAGATGAACTTTGACAACGCTGCCTTCAAGCACCGCATGCCCCAGCAGAAGACGGCCCCAGGGTACGAGAAACTACCCATGAAGAGGGGCATCTTTTTCGACATGTTCCCCTTTAGTGTGATCTTCCGCCGGGACATGACCATGTACCGCATTGGGGACGGCCTAAAGGAGGTCTTCTCCGACCTGCAGGGCAAGAAGGTCAACGAAGAGTTCACCCTGGTGCGGCCCATGCTGGAGTTCAGCTGGGACAACGTGAGTACAGGAGGGGAGAGAGAGTGGGATGAGGGTTCTGTTACATTTGGTGTGATTTTTCCACTTTCCTAAGCTATTGTTGTCAATCCAGAGAGTTTTTTAGTGGATATTTGCATAATTTAGTAACATTCAACAACCCCCTTTAATGGTCCCAAACATTGAAAATCATGAATTTCATCACATTGGATGATATTTGGATGAAATCAGTTCAAAGTAGGGTAACCCAAGTATGAAGAATGTCTGTAGCTGGCACATTGATCATGTTTGATCATAAAGTTACTGGTCCCCTCCCCCTTGTCAAACACTTGGATTCAGTCAGGCATTACCAAGGATTTACTTCCTGCTTTATCCAACGTCACATAAAGCCGGAAATGTAATACACCAACGGTAGCGTCGTATCATCTTAAAGTATTTAAATATGTACCGCCCTAAAACCATAATTGCATGTGTTCCTACGCCTTGCTTTGGCTTTGTTTACAAACCGTAGGCAAGCTACTAGTAGCTAGCTCAAGCAGAACATACAACCAAATAATATATATTTTGTAAATATACTGGTAGCCAACAAGCTACTTACCAGCATGCTGGAAAAAAGCACATTGTGACTGGATGCCATAGTGTAAATTTAACGTTACACTATTTTCTGAAGAAAGAAGACATCCGACAGCAGTGTCTCATTTTTATTTTGGGTGGACAGGCTTCACTGAAAATTACAATTATGTCACGGGTGTGCAGTCCACATTTTGAGCGAAGTTGCTTTATCAATTGGGGAGAATATTCGATTGGTCTTGCCAGGAAGCTAATCCTAAAGACGGATTCAATACCATCATTGACAGTGGAACAGTGGGTCTTGAAAGTGCTGAGTGTCATTATGATTTTCACTTTTCATCTCCTTTTGGTCTTTTCACTATCTTCAAGCTGTAATGATAGACATTTTAGAAAATTCAACATCTATTTTGTCTGCATAGCTTCCCAGGCAACCACCACAGCAGGAATGCTGTGATACAAAATCTGCTTTCCAAAGGCAAAGAAGGGGGGGGGGATATGCTGTGAAACATGTGAAGACAGACCCAACATACTGTAAGCCATTTATTAATTTCCAGTGGTGGAAAAAGTACCCAATTGTCATACTTTAGTAAAAGTAAAGATATCGTAAAAGTGAAAGTCACCCAGTAAAATACTACTTGACTAAACGTCTAAAAGTATTTCGTTATAAATATACTTAAGTATCAAAAGTAAGTATAATTGTTAAAATATTTTAGTATCAAAAGTAAAAGTATGAATCATTTCAAATGACTTATTAAGCAAACCAGACGGCACAGTTTTCTTTAGATTTTATTTACTGATAGCTCGGGACACTCCAATACTTCAGACATATTTTCAAACAAAGCATTTGTGTTTAGTGAGTCCGCCAGATCAGAGGCAGTAGAGATGACCAGGGATGTTCTCTTGATAAGTTTGTGAATTGGACCATTTTCCTGTCCTTCTAAGTATTCAAAATGTAAAAACAACTTTTGGGTGTCAGGGAAAATGTATGGAGTAAAAAGTACATTATTGTCTTTAGGAATGTAGTGAAGTAAAAGTGTTCACAAATATAAATAGTGTAAGTCCAGATACACCAAAAAACGAATTAAGTACTACTGTTCATTTAAAGTCTGCACCAATTAAGCATTTTAGGCACACAAAAATTCAAGATACAAACATTGAAACGTTTCACAAAAAAGTGCGCAACCAAATATTGCATATTTCCAATTGAGTACTTCAAAAACACCAGAAAACACATTGTAAAATGAATAGATCACTACATCAACGAATCGATAGCATCATAACTAGTAACTAGGAACAGTAAATAAAAAACATTAAAAAAACATTTCAAAAACATTACCGGCTATGTAGACAGATTCCTGGATCTCCTCTTCAACAACGTCACGCTTGATCCAGCATGTTTACAGTATGTGGGGAAGCTGTGTGTGCTGTCCATCCCAGGACCCCTGTTTGCCCAGTGTGAGAGTTCTGACAAGGAGGAGGCCATAGTGTCCCGCTTCAATCTTGGAGGTGACTGAAGTCTGCTTGATTGAAGCGGGGTACATGGGTCCCCCTCCCTTCCCCATCAATCTCTGTGGTTGGTTGCATTACCTAAAGCCTAAGTAATTAACTTTTACATGATATGATATTACATTTTGTTAATTCCTATGTTTTTTTTAGCATTTGGATGGGAGATGAGTGTTACAAATTGTATGAATCAATGGGGTCCTGGACACTAGGGTGGCTGGGTGCCTATATTAGGCTTATGGCTCTAATTATTTATTTTATGTCAAATGATGTCTCACATTTATTTCTCACCATTATTTCTCATGAGTGTTCATGTTGATCAATATTTTGGGCTATGCTGTCCTGTTGTAAATGATCAAATAAATGTCTGATCAATACATACAATTCTGAACATAGTTATTTATAATGCAACCATTTCACTACACCCGCAATAACATCTGCTAAATATGTGTATGTGACCATTTTTTAAAAAATTTGATTTAATGCAGAGGCACCAATAAATTGTCCAGTACACTTATTGTATGCTGTTTGTATATTCTCTTATGTGTAAGCTTCTAAGATCACTCAGGCTTTACTATTCTTGTGAAGAAGTGTATCAGTGAGCTGTATTCTGTAATTGGTTATAAAACAATAGAAATGCAATTGTGTATTACTGCTGTTTGTCTGATATCCAACCGTTCTGTTGACTATGAGAGCATTTTGCAGAGAAAATAGGTTGAGCCTACAATTTAGGCTAGGAATGACATGTGGCCCATTGTTTACCTGGTCATCAATGACATGTGGCCCATTGTTTACCTTGTTACAAAGACCACAAGGGCATTTCAAAGAGCTGTCAGTCAAGGCGAGCTCATGAATATAAGCTCCCTGCCCACTCAACCTGTTCTTTCAGGCTTCCAGACAGTTAGAAATGAGAGAAAAGGTAACATTTCTTCAATTCTGAGCATTTTAACAGTGTACAAATATTATGGGTGATGTTTTTGTCATTCAAAGGCTATTTTTACTTGGGAAATAGGATACCTGTGCGGGACCTTTAAGCATCACCATGTCCGCATGTATCAGGGCCAGTCTCAGAATAAAGAATCTCAGAGTAAGAGTGCTGATATAGGATCAACACTGCCTTCATAATCACAATAAATAAGGTTACATGGACAGTTTGGACCTGACCCTAGATCAGCATTCCTACTCTGAGACGCTTTGTGAATACGGGCCCTGGATTTGACTGAAGTCATCTGTTTCCATGCTTCCCCTCAGATCTACACCCACCTTAACAATGTGTTTGAGCTACTGTCCAAAGCTGTGGTGGAGAGCAAGCAGAAGGTGAATGTCCCTAAACTGAGCAAGGAAAAGGAAGACGAGGGAAAAGAGGAGAACGAGAAACCCAAACGAGAGGAAGAGAGAGGTACAGAGAAGTCAAGGGTCCGCCCGTCGCCACAGTCAACCGACAGGAGAGGGGAGTACTTTGTCCCTAACAATCTCTAGCACATGTCTAATGTTTAAGTGATTTTAATTCATTAAGGTCCAATGCAGCTGTTTTTATCTCAATATCAAATAGTTTCTGGGTAACAATTAAGTAAGTTACTGTGATTGTTTCAACTAAAATTATCAAAAAGAAAGACAAATAGCTTCTTAGTAAAGAGCAATTTCTTAAACAATAATTTTGCTAGGACTGTCTGGTAGTGGGGAGGGGAAAAACTAGCTGTTATTTGCAGAGAGGTTTGGAACTCTCTTTCTTATTGGTCTATTCACTTAACTTACTGCCTGGTGATGTCAACAGGCAGGCCAAAACTCCATCCCACCAAAAAGGCTGACATTTCAAGCAGTCCTTTCAAACAGCTCTTACACTAAAAGGGTATTATAATAATTTTCATAATTTCACAGTATTATTCCAACCTCATAGTGTGGAAATATATGTAAAACACAGGAAAATCTCATTTTTGACTGCACTGGGCTTTGAAAGTCTTCCAATATGTGTAACAATAAATAATCTCTGTCAGTGCTGTTATAAGCATGAGTGAAATGCATAAAACAAATGTCACTCACTCAGCCACCCATTCTCCCTCCCTAACTCAGTCATTCCCTCCCTCCCTCCGTCATTCATTCCCTCCTTTCCTCTGGCCCATTAGATGTGAAGTCTGTGGAGGAGATGAAGGGGGATCAGGAGTTCAGCAGTGCTCTGACTCAGTACAACAGCTCAGCCAACTCAGGGGGAGAGGACATCGAGCTGCTCGCCTTCCAGACTGTCACCGGTGAGAACCCCTTCTTCCTCGCCCTCCACACTTCTTTTTATCTATCTTCCCACCTGTCCAGCTCACCAAAATAAGCTTACATGCTACATAGCTTTGTTCTCCTAAATTTGACAGGGGTACAGAAATCCACCTCAAGGCCAGAATCAAAACAGTCAGTGATTGCCCTGTCTATTTTGAATGAAGTATTAACTATACCATTTTGAATAACTAGAGTGTAAATGGTCTTGGAATTGTTGGTGACAATTCTACATTTCAAACCAATGTTTCCAAGTTCTATGTCTGTGGATGATGCCACCCTTCTCTTCGTCATCCCCAGGGAAGTGCAGTGAAACCATCTTCGAGGATATGAGGGAACCTCCCAAGAAGCCCCTCCACCTGAAGGGTCAAATGAAGTACGTCCCCCAGTGGGACTCGCTCATCTTCCTCAGTACGCCCATGTAAGACCACCCACAACATCCTTACAGTACCTAGTCATTATCTGACTATGAAGGCAATACGTAATCCAATTCAAAACTTGCCTTGAGGCTACAGCTATGTGATGCCACGGTCAGACGTGCTTACAAAGCAACCAAAAAAGGAGAATCCAAAGCTTCGATAGTATAAAAACAAACAAAACGGTATTTTACAAACAAAGATAATTTCATCGACTATAGTCCATCCAGGCCTACCTGAGCCATAACACCAAACCACAAATTAGGTATAGGGAAGGGGAACAAGGGGGTGTGCCCAGGTAAGGCTCAATTTGGCAAATCTGACCATAATTCTATCCTCCTGGTTCATGCTTGCAAGCAAAAACTAAAGCAGGAAGTACCAGTGACTCGCTTAATACGGAAGTGGTCAGATGACACGGATGCTACGCTACAGGACTGTTTTGCTAGCACAGACTGGAGTATGTTCCGGGATTCATCCAATGGCATTGAGGAGTATACCACCTCAGTCATCGGCTTCATCAATAAGATAAGTGCATTGACGACGTCGTCCCCACAGTGACCGTACATACATATCCCAAGCAGAAGCCATGGATTACAGGCAACATCCACATCAAGCTAAAGACTAGAGTTACCGCTTTCAAGGAGGGGGACACAAATCCGGACAGTTATATGAAATCATCAAACAGGCAAAGTGTCAATACAGGATTAAGATTGAATCTTACTACACTGGCTCTGACGCTCGTCGGATGTGGCAGGGCTTGAAAACTATTACGGACTACAAAGGGAAACCCAGCCATGAGCTGCCCAGTGACACGAGCCTACCAGACAAACTAAATGCCTTTTATGCTCGCTTTGAGGCAAATCAACACTGAAGCATGCATAGAGTACCGGACGACTGTGTGATAACACTCTCCATAGCCGATGTGAGCAAGACCCTTTAAACAGGTCAACATTCACAAAGCCGCGGGGCCAGGCAGATTGCCTGGACGTGTACTCTCAAAGCATGCCAGGACCAACTGTCAAGTGTCTTCACTGACATTTTCAACCTCTCCCTGACCGAGTCTGTAATACTTACATGTTTCAAGCAGACCACAATAGTCCCTGTGCCCAAGGAAGCGAAGGTAACCTGCCTAAATGATTACCTCCCCGTAGCACTCACGTCGGTAGCTATGAAGTGCTTTGAAAGGCCCGTCATGGCTCACATCAACAGCATCATTCCCGGATACCCTAGACACTCAATGTGAGTAAGACAAAGGAGCTGGTTGTGAACTACAGGAAAAGATGGGCCGAACAGGCCCCCATTAAAATTGATGTGGCTGTAGTGGAGCGGGCTGAGAGTTTCAAGTTCCTTGGTGTCCACATCACCAACAAACTATCATGGTCCAAACACACAAAGACAGTAGTGAAGAGGGCACAACAACACCTTTCCCCAGATCCTCAAAAGGTTCTACAGCTGCACCATCGAGAGCATCCTGACCGGTTGCTTCACCGCCTGGTATGGCACCTGCTCGGCATCTGACCTTAAGGTGCTACAGAGGGAAGTGCGTACAGCCCAGTACATCACCGGGGCAAAGCTTCCTGCCATCCAGGACCTATATACTAGGCAGTGTCAGAGGAAAGTCCAAAAAATTGTATAAGACTCCAGTCACCCAAGTCACAGAGCGCCAAGTAGTTCGGTACCGCACGGCAAGCGGTGCAGGAGCGGCAAGCCTAGGACCTAAAGGCTCTGTAACAGCTTCTACCCCAAGCCATAAGACTGCTGAATTAATCAAATGGCCACTCTGACTATTTACATTGAACCCCCCCTCATTTGTTTTTACACTGCTGCTACTCACTGTCTATTGTCTATGCATATTTACTTTACCCCTACCTACATGTACAAATTACCTCAACTAACCCGGAACCCCTGCATACCGGTACCTCGTTATTGTTTCTTTATTGTATTACTTTTTATTATTTTATACTTTCGTTTATTTGATAAATATTTTCTTAACTTGAACTGCATTGTTGGTTAAGGGCTTGTAAGTAAGCATTTCACTGTTATATTCGGCGCATGTGACAAATAAAGTTGGATTCGATTGCTTTCAAATACCCATGATTACCATAATAGAAAACCCAAAACATGATTTCTGTAAGGACAGACGCTGCACCCGGACCTGACGTCACCAACAAAATCAAAGAACTCCCTGATGCTTCAAATTGTGTTGTCAGCCTTCTGTAAGGACAGACGCTGGGAGATGAGAAGCAAGTACAGGGACTGAATATTTAATAAATAACGGAAATGAAACAAAACACGGACAATGTCTGGACAAGGGAACCATAATGACATTAATGCTGACTCTGGAAAGAAACTGAGGAAGTGACAGATATAGGGGAGGTAATTAATAACGTAATGAATCCAGGTGAGTCCAATGAAGCGCTGATACGAGTAACGATTGTGACAGGTGTGCGTAATGATAAGCAGCCTGGAGACCTCAAGCACCAGCGTGGGGGAGCGGGAGCAGACTTGAAAGATTTCAATAAATCAATGTTTTACGATTCTAATAAGACAAACCATAAATGTTCATAATGATACTGAACGTAGGGGAAGTTGGCTCTTACCTTAGATAACACTTACTTTAGATATTCCTTACCTTATGGTGTGTCTTTGTTTATTAGCATATGAAAATAATAAAAACAATGACATGCTATATTTATAATATTACTATATGCCTATAAATAGTATGCATAATATATATTTGGTCCGATGTTTCATGAGCTGAAATAAAAGATCCCAGAAATGTTCTGTACGCACAAAAAGCTTATTTCTCTCCAATTTTGTGCAGAAATTTGTTTACATCCCTGGTAGTGAGTATTTCTCCTTTGCCAAGGTAATCTATCCACCTGTTAAGTCTGGTATATCACGAAGCTGATTAAACAGCATGATCATTACACAGGTGCACCTTCTGCTGGGAACAATAAAAGGCCACTCTAAAATGTGCGGTTTTGTCACACAACACAATGGCACAAATGTCTTAAGTTTTGAGCGAGCTTGCAATTGACGTGATGACTGCAGAAATATCCACCAGAGCTGTTGTCAGAGAATTGAACGTTAATTTCTCTACCATAAGCCACCTCCAACATAATTTTAGAGAATTTGTCAGTACATCCAATCGGCCTCACAACCACGTGTAACCACGCCAGCCCAGGAGCTCCACATCCGGCTTCTTCACCTGCGGGATCATCTGAGACCAGCCACCCAGACAGCTGATAAAGCTGAGGAGTATTTCTGTCTGTAATAAAGCCTATTTTGTGGGGAAAAACTCATTCTGATTGGCTGGGCATGGCTTCCAATTGGGTGGGCCTATGAACTGTAACTCAGTAAAATCGCTGAAATCGTTGAAATTGTTGCATGTTGCGTTTATCCGCTTTCCTCTACCTTTCCAATCCATTCTTATCTCCCTTTCTGCCACTCACCCCATCCTTGCTGTCTCTCTCATTCCTCTTCCAGTATAGAGACAGTGGAGGACATGATTAAAATGGGCGTCTATGTGAACGATCTGAACCTACACGACTCCAGCCGAGAGCTCATCTTAGCTGGAACACAGCAGTCGGCTGAACTTCAGCTGGCTCTTGACCAGGTAAGTCATACACATTTCATATAAACCACATACCACCTTTTAGAATAGGAATAGCACACAACCGTACTTTGGTACATTGTTAACATTATCAGATAACTCCTCTACTAACTGGGCCAAGTTTTCCTCATCTAAGAATGCAAGACATACTACTATACCCACACACAGTCCTGCTCATAGGCAGCTTCATTTTCAAAGTTACAAAGAAAGACATATGTAGTGTATACTTCACACTGAAAGGGAGAGGCAAAGGCCATCTCAAGGGCGGGGCTGGATTTGAAGAAGGATGAGGAGTTAGTTGACTGACAGCTCTCTCGCTCTGGTGGCTCCTCCCACTCCAGGAGCAGCAGAAGTATGCCCAGCTCCAGGAGATCATCAAGAAGCTGGACGAGGAGAAGAAGAGAGGAGACTCCCTCCTCTACGCCATGATCCCCAAAGCTGTGGCTGACCGGCTCAGGAAGGGTATCACGGCCCTGGAGACATGCCAGGTACTAACCCACAGCCATAAATTTACAGATACATATACATATATACAGGATGCATCCAAAATGGCACCCCATTCCCTACATATTGCACTATATAAGGCCCAGGCTCTGGCCAAAAGTAATGCACTATATAGGCAATAGGGTGCCATTTCAGACACAGCCATAGAATTTGTAGAGGAAACTATCCTCCATGTTGGCTCAAAACATTCAATGACAATAAGGCTCAATTGGAATCCAACGAGCCACCTCAGTTCTGTCAAGCCAGAAGAAACACCACAGTAAAATGTCAAGCATTTAAGTGTGCTGGTATTTCCTTTCCGTTTCCCAGGTGTTCCCGGACGTGACCATCCTATTCAGCGACGTGGTGAAGTTCAACGAGATCTGCATCCACATCACGCCCATGCAGGTGGTGGACATGCTCAACGAGATCTACATCGTCTTCGACACGCTCAGCGAGAAGCACAACGTCTACAAGGTGAATGACTAGGACAATACAAAATAAGGGCCTCTGTGGGAACAAATGCCTGAATACTCAACCAAGGTTGGCTGGACCAAAAAGGAGAACACAGACTCTATTATCATGCATTGAGTGGCTGTAGCAATGTTTTACAGAGTGGAATATTTAGTTTGTTTCATTGGTAGGATATAATTTATACAGTAATGCTTCTAAACATACAACTTGACTCTTATTCCCCTGGGTTCAGGTGGAGACCATCCGAGATGCCTACATGGTGGTGGCAGGCGTGCCCAATAAGACAACCTTCCATGCCCACCACATATGTGACATGGCCCTGGATATGCTGAGCTCCATCGACCACCTCAAAGACCCCTCCACTGGAGACAATATCCAGATCAGAGTTGGTGAGCAGAGACCATTGAAATACAATCTAGTCACTCTATTTCTATGGCACAGACAGTGTAGACAGGAGTGGGCCTTACCGTAGAAATATAATCACTACATGCTATCTGATTACAAACAAACTGTACCTGTAATACGTTACTAGCAAAAATATTGTATTCCGATTACAGATATATTTGAAAAACTAGATGATTACTTCTTGGGTTACTTTTAAATTCATAAAGGACGATTGCGGAACAAAATACATTATGACACCTTTCTGTTTTCTCAATGACATTCAATTCAGCATTGAAAAAAAGCCGCAAGTTGTTCCACCTGAGCGAGTCTGACCACAAGTCAGAGACCACTATGTTTGATGGATCCTTTTTGTCTTCCTTTAATGCCTCTTTGGGGGAAAAGTAATTCAAAAGTAACCAGATTACATTACTGAGTTTGGGTAATCCAAAAGTTACATTACTGATTACAATGTTGGTCATGTAACTGTAACAGATTGCATTTATATAGTAACCTACCCAACCCTGCATATGACAGACATAAAGCATACACATACTGTACGGTGTGTCTTTATAATCCAGTCAAAAGGAAGTCAAAGACTTGATATTGTCTAGCCATCCCTGACTGTGCTCCTCAGTTAATGCTGCCAGATTTATACTCCTTAAGGCACCCTGAATCTAGAGCCACTGACCCAGGTGGCTCAACATTGTGTGTTGCTTCCCTTCAGGGATCCACTCAGGGATGGTGGTGGCTGGGGTGGTGGGGCTGAAGATGCCTCGCTACTGTCTGTTTGGAGACACCGTCAACACTGCCTCCCGCATGGAGAGCAATGGGGTGGTGAGTGCTGACATTAGAACATAACCTCACTATAGGGTAAATCCATTTGAAATCAATTACTTTTTGACAGCATTCCTTTTGATTTAAACAAAAGGTTCCATACATGTTCTATTTCTTTGATTGACACCCACTCTGTATTCAAGAGCATGTTGTGTCTCAACCAATGGCGGTCACAACCAATGTTCCCTCAAAAGAATGTAGGCACTGAGCAAATTTCAGGTCTGCTGAGCGCAAACCTGAACGTTGTGAAAATTATGTACAACTTCCGGCATGCATTTACTGTGAACATTGATGCTGAACCCGGTTTAAGTTAGTTTTGACAGTGGTCAAGTAGGCTACTGTGGCTATTTGATCATAATGTAGGCCTACCAGAGTGTCCTACCATCAAAAACAGAGAAAATGCATCCCATAAAATGTTTACATTGAAATAGCTGTTCTATCATTGAGCCTACAGTAGGAGCCAATCTGTGGTGTTCAATGTAGGCCTACATTCCATGAGACTTCTGAAAAAAAAACATGCAGGGCTTGACATTAACCTGTTTATCCACTTGTCCTCAGACAAGGAGGTGACTGAAAAGTATGTGTTGTTTGATGCAAGAAACCACTTTACAAAATAAAACCCAAAATTATTCCCATACCATTATTACAGAGTCAGACAAGTTATGCTACCCTCTACCTATTGATTACTTAGCTTATTCAAGCCTATCTCAAAATACAACACTGCCCCTTTAAGACATTAAAAACATGTCTTTACCTGACTCGCTTTTCAAAGATGTCTTGAAATGCACACGTTTTGTGCTCTTGTAGGAAGCAATCAATAACCCATTGCTGACCCATTGCTGACTACAAATTATCTATAATTGGGCTAATAACTTACTAACTAGCAAAGGATATGAACAAATGTACAAAACGTACACACATTGCTACATGTAGCTCTTGCTTTGATCTCAAAACAAGCACATCTACTCATGACCGCTCATGCTGTAAAAACAGTCCAGTTCAAAGTGATTGGCACAGATCCATATATAGCAATGGTCTATTTGCATATCGGCCAACTGCAGCTCTGATTGGTTATGCCGCACTGGTCTGTGTAGAGTAAGGGCCTGAGTTGTGCCTGTCATTACAATAGAAACCTACTCCGATGTGTTCTGCCAACAACAAAATCTCTTGCATACTTAGTTTTGTTTCGGTATATTGCCTTGAATGTGGCTAATATTGCGTTGATTCAATCACAATTCCCGCAGTAAAGGGAAATGTTGATAGTGTTAACTAATGGGGAAAACTCTGCGCAGGCTGATATTTCTTCTGTGTGGCAGTCCCGGGGATCTGCGTGTCCACGCACAGCTTAGAGGGAACATTGGTCACAACACAAAAAACCTTTGATGATGTCAAATAGGGTCTAAGCTACAATGTATGTGAATATTTTAAAAAATCTGAGGTTACACATTTTTTGATCATTGACGTTTAAGGTTAAAATAAATTACATACTTTAAAAAAAAAAAATGATCAAATGGTTTGACAACCCTGTTTGTAAGCTTTTAAATTATACAAATTATCAACCATTTATATTTTCCAGTAACATGGATGTCTCATGGTATGGTGGGGTATGCAAAATAGGTCAACTTTGATCAACTTTATCTCTTGAAAGTTTAGGCATTCAGGTCCATAGGTCGCGTTCTGAGCACTTCTACAATGGACACATTTTTATGGAAGGATTTGTTCAAATGAAAAGGGGTGCTGTCAAAAAGTGATTGAATTCAAATGGATTTACCCAATAGACGCAATCAATTAGCACTGTATAGCAAATAATGTATTTCGTAAGTAGGCCGCAAGTAGATTAATGCGACATTAAGTGAGCTGAATAGTTAGCACTATGTCAGCCATCAACCTCTGTGTGTCTGTCTGTACAGGGCATGCAGATCCACATAAGCCAGACCACCAAAGACCACTTGGAACATGAGCCCTACATAATTGAGGAGAGGGGAAAGATCTTTGTGAAGGTATGTGTACGATGTTCCATCATGGCACTGTGATGCTCCACCTGCCAAACAGACAAACATGAACCATACTAAATCCATTTTTTAAATCTTTCTATTAAAATATATTTTGATCTCTTCAGGAGTTTTATCAAAGTTCAAAAGTTGTCATTTGCGGCCCATCCATTGGCTGAGTTGACAGGTATTGAACATAAGGACCATGAACACGGTACTATTTCTGCCTAAATTCTGTCCATTCACAGGGTAAAGGCTACATGAAGACATATTGGCTGAAGGGGAAGAAGGACCTGTCGTTTAAGACTCCAGCAGAGCTCCGCTACAGCAGTGAACAGAAGGACTCAGAGGACAGGAGCTCCAATGGGTAAGTGGAGCAGGGGAGGAGGCAACACCAATCTCTTCTGTAGGGTTATACTGCAAGATGCCCTATCTCATATGACTGTGAACTGTTCATTGAACTTCACTTCTGTATAGTTAGTAAGGTTCCAACATCAGCCTGTTTGTGGAGCGAAGGGCTTGCATAAGAAAAACACACCTGCTACTAATTTGCTTTGCTTTTGTACATACTGTATGTGGTCATTTTCTTTTATACATTCCAACACACAGGTCCACCTGCACCAACACCAAGCGCTCCACCTCCAACCTGAACATTCCCAACGAGGAGCAGGCAGAGGGCAAGCCCACCCCCACAGAGCTGCCTGCAGAGCCCTTACCTTCACTAGAGGGCGCCCCTGAGGACCCCACAGACCCCACCGAGCCCCAGGAGAAGAAAGTAAAAAAGAACACTAAGAACAACAACAAAGGGGGTGTGGCCAAGCCCGAAGCTCCTCCCCAGCAGGTCAATGTAGTGCAGGAGAGTGCAGTTCTTCCTGCTGTTGCCCAGGAGACCCCCACTGCTCCCCCGGCCTCCGCCGCCCCAGTGCTCAACAACAAGAAGAACAGCTTCAGGCAGCACACCAAGCTGCCCGCCCACCTTCCCATGCGCAGCACTTCCTGCTGCCTACTGTGAGAGGAGAGGCTAAAATAATGTGACTGCATTATTATCTTATTGACAGTCCTGTGAAGGCAAACCTGAAACTGACCCTAACCTTGAACCTCAACCAATTAGAAAATTCAACATGGTTTCGCTGGTTAGTCATGTCCTTTTTAGTTTTTCCCTACTGTGAGATAGACCAGGCCAGAGTTCAAGACTTCTCAGCTCATGGGCCAGCCTTCATGTTCGATATATTGTATGATGCCCTGGTGTCTATCCTATGTTTTTTCTTAGGCAGGACCTGAGGGTCCCCACAGCAATATTCAGGGCAGCCCACACCTAATGTAATGTATTAATCCATTTATTCAAGGTGGAGTAACAGAGGTAGACAGGGCGACCCACCTCACCTAAGTAATAATAGTGGAAACATTGATGCTCCTAAAATTAAACAAATGTGACATTGCTGAAAAGGGAAAAAAACATTTCTCTTCCAACAAATATATACCGATACTCATGTCTTGATGACGTGTTAAACAGTGGGCCTTTTTTGGTAATACAAGCACCTGGCTAATGTTATGGATTTCTGCATGTTGTTGATAGGAAACAGGTCAATAAATGTACAGTTCATGTACTATTTATTAAGTTATTACCGTCGGTGAAAACACCTTTTCTAATTACAGGATCACAATGGATTGGTATACAGAGTAAGATGAGATGTCAAGAGATGGTTGTATTTTATTTGCATAAACTAGTTCTGAGAAGTCCGACACAAGTTACAGTTCTGATACTTTAATGATGGAATAATATTGACTTTAATAATCATTTATATAATAGCGCTTTTCCTAATGCTGTAAGTGCTTTACCTTTCTGTTTTGTATTTGTAATTTGTTGCACGTTTACTGTATGTTAGCACTTCTTTGTCCATAAAAACTGTACAGACAAACACGTCACGTGTTCATTTCCTTGTTGATATCTTTAAAATGTTTTGCTTGACAATAAACACACACACAAAAAAAAAGTGATTCGCTCACGATGTCAGAGGGACAGCTGAGACAGCTGAGATTGTGTGTGCTCAGAGAACAGGTAAGCACCAGTCAGAAAATACTAAATGTGCAAAATGTGGAATGAAAAGACAGTAAAGTGGACAAAGACACTGAGCTCAATTATGTCCAAATAGAAATCCCATCATGACAATTATTTCATAATCTTATTCTAGATTAAAAATGTCTTCACTAAAGTGGGAGGCCCAATGTCCTTGATCTTTTAACTAAGGAGGTAACAAATTATACATAAGCTGTGCTCAAAGAAAATGTACGGTGCCTTCAGAAAGTATTCATACCCCTTGACTTGATTCCATATTTCTGCAGTGGTAGCCTGAATTCGAAATGGATTCAAAAATATATAAACTCAGCAAAAAGAGACGTCCTCTCACTGTCAACTGCCTTTATTTTCATCAAACTTAACGTGGAAATATTTGTATGAACATAACAAGATTCAACAACTGAGACATAAACTGAACGAAGTTCCACAGACATGTGACTAACAGAAATGGAATAATGTGTCCCTGAACAAAGGAGGGGTCAAAATCAAAAGTAACAGTCAATGCAGCTGGTGGCCATACCAGATACTAAGTAGTGCAGTGCATCTCCTCCTCATGGACTGCACCAGATTTGCCAGTTGTTGCTGTGATATGTTACCCCACTCTTCCACTAAGACACCTGCAAGTTTCTGGACATTTCTGGGGGGAATGGGCCTCACCCTCACCCTCCGATCCAACAGGTCCCAGACATGCACAAAAGGATTGAGATCGGGGCTCTTCGCTGGCCATGGCAGAACACTGACATTCCTGTCTTGCAGGAAATCACGCACAGAACGGGCAGTATGGCTGGTGGCATTGTCATGCTGGAGGGTCATGTCAGCATGAGACAGCAGGAAGGGTCCCACATCAGGGAGGAGGATGTCTTCCCTGTAACGCACAGCGTTGAGATTGCCTGCAATGACAACATGCTCAGTTCGATGATGCTGTGACACACCACCCCAGACCATGACGGACCCTCCACCTCCAAATCGATCCCGCTCCAGAGTACAGGCCCCGGTGTAACGCTCATTCCTTCGACGATAGACGCGAATCCGACCATCACCCCTGGTGAGACAAAACCGTGACTCGTCAGTGAAGAGCACGTTTTGCCAGCAATGTCTTGTCCAGCGACAGTTGGTTTGTGCCCATAGGTGACATTGTTGCCGGTGATGTCTGGTGAGGACCTGCCTTACAACAGGCCTACAAGCCCTCAGCCCAGCCTCTCTCAGCCTATTGCGGACAGTCTGAGCACTGATGGAAAGATTGTGTGTTCCTGGTGTAACTCGGGCAGTTGTTGTTGCCATCCTGTACTGTCCCGTAGGTGTGATGTTCGGATGTACCGATCCTGTGCAGGTGTTGTTACACGTGATCTGCCACTGCGAGGACGATCAGCTGTCCGTCCTGTCTCCCTGTAGCGCTGTCTTAGGCGTCTCACAGTACAGACATTGCAATTTATTGCCCTGGCCACATCTGCAGTCCTCATGCCTCCTTGCAGCATGCCTAATGCACCTTCACGCAGATAAGCAGGCAGGCACCCTGGGCATCTTTCTTTTGGTGTTTTTCAGTCAGTAGAAAGGCCTCTTCAGTGTCCTAAGTTTTCATAACTGTGATGTTAGTTGCCTATCTGTAAACTGTTAGTGTCTTAACGAGCGTTCCACAGGTGCATGTTCATTAATTGTTTATGGTTCATTAAACAAGCATGGGAAACAGTGTTTAAAGTCTTTACAATGAAGATATGTGAAGTTATTTGAATTTTTACGAATTATCTTTGAAAGACAGGGTCGTGAAAAAGAAGGCCAGCATATCCTGGAGTCGCCTCTTCAATGTTGGTGTTGAGACTGGTGTTGTGCGGGTTCTATTTAATGAAGCTGCCAGTTGACGACTTGTGAGGCGTCTGTTTCTCAAACTACACACTAATGTACTTGTCCTCTTGCTCAGTTGTGCACCGAGGCCTCCCACTCCTCTTTCTATTCTGGTTAGAACCAGTTCGAGCTGTTCTGTGACAGGAGTAGTATACAGCGTTGTATGAGATCTTCAGTTTCTTGGGAACTTCTCGCATGGAATAGCCTTCATTTCTCAGAACAAGAATAGACTGACGAGTTTCAGAAGAAAGGTCTTTGTTTCTGGCCATTTTGATCCTGTAATCAAACCCATAAATGCTGACCATAATTATATCCTCCTGATTCCTGCTTACAAGCAAAAACTAAAGCAGGAAGTACCTGTGACTTGCTCAATTTGGAAGTGGTCAAGATGATGCGGATGCTACACTACAGGACTGTTTTGCTAGCACAGATTGGAATAAGTTCTGGGATTCATCCAATGATATTGAGGAATACACCACCTCAGTCATCCACTTCATCAATAAGCACATCGATGACGTCATCCCAACAGTGACCGTACATACATATCCCAACCAGAAGTCATGGATTACAGGCAACATCCGCATTGCGCTAAAGGCTAGAGCTGCCGCTTTCGAAGAGAGGGAGACTAATCCGGACGATTATAAGAAATCCCGCTAAGCCCTCAGACGAACCATTAAACAAACAAAGCGTCAATACAGGATTAAGATTGAATCCTACTACACCGCTCGTCGGATGTGGCAGGGCTTGAAAACTATTACAGACTACAAAGGGAAATCCAGATGCGAGCTGCCCAGTGACGCAGCTAAATGCCTTTTATGCTCGCTTCAAGGCAAGTAACACTGAATGCACGAGAGCACCAGCTGTTCTGGACAGCTGTGTGATAACGCTCTCGGTAGCCGAAGTGAGCAAGACCTTTAACCTTTTGCGACAAGGGGGCAGTATTTTCATTTTTGGATAAAAAACGATCCCGTTTTAAACTGGATATTTTGTCACGACAAGATGCTCGACTATGCATATAATTGACCGCTTTGGATAGAAAACACGCTGACGTTTCCAAAACTGCAAAGATATTGTCTGTGAGTGCAACAGAACTGATGTTACAGGCGAAACCCAGATAAAAATCCAATCAGGAAGTGCCTCATTTTTTGAAATCGCTTCATGCCAATGACTCCTTAAATGGCTGTGAATGGGCTACGAATGAGCTTACACTTTCTATGTATTCCCCAAGGTGTCTACAGCATTGTGACGTCTTTTTACGCATTTATGTTGAAGAATAGCCATAAGGGACCACATTGAGCAAGTGGTCACATGATGGCTCCCGCAGAAAATCTTGCGTAAAGTACTGAGGTAGCCATTTTTCCAATCGCTTCTAATGAGAAACCAATTGTCCCGACGGATATATTATCGAATAGATATGTGAAAAACACCTTGAGGATTGATTCTAAACAACGTTTGCCATGTTTCTGTCGATATTATGGAGCTAATTTGGAAAGAAGTTTGGCGTTGTAGTGACCGCATTTTCCGGTCGATTTCTCAGCCAAACGTGAATAACAAACGGGAGCTATTTCGCCTACAAAAATAATATTTTTTGAAAAAAGGAACATTTGCTATCTAACTGGGAGTCTCCTGAGTGAAAACATCCGGAGTTCTTTAAAGGTAAATGATTTAATTTGATTGCTTTTCTTATTTTCGTGAAACTGTTGCCTGCCGCTAGCAGAGCCTAGCATAGCATTATGCCATGATAAACTTACACAAATACTTGTCTAGCGTTGGCTGTAAAGCATATTTTGAAATCTGAGATGACAGTGTGATTAACAAAAGGCAAAGCTGTGTCTCAATATATTTCATTTGTGATTTTCCTGAATAGGAAGATTTTCTAGGAAGATTTATGTCCGCTGCGTTATGCTATTTAGATTGAGGCGATGATTACGCAATGATTACGCTCCCGGATCCGTTTGAGAGTCACAAGAAGTTAAAACAGGTCAACATTCACATTCAAGCAGACCACCATAGTCCCTGTGCCCAAGGAAGCGAAGGTAACCTGCCTAAATGATTATCGCCCCGTGGCACTCACGTCGGTAGCCATGAAGTGCTTTGAAAGGTTGGTCATGGCTCACATCAACAGCATCCTCCCGGACACCCTAGTCCCACTCCAATTCGCATACCACCCCAACAGATCCACAGACGATGCAATCTCAATCGCACTCCACACTGCCCTTTCTCACCCGGACAAAAGGATCACCTATGTGAGAATGATGTTCAATGACTACAGCTCAGCGTTCAACACCATAATGCCCACGAAGCTCATCACTAAGCTAAGGACTCTGGGAATAAACACCTCCCTTTGCAACTGGATCCTGGACTTCCTGACGGGCCACCCCCCAGGTGGTAAGAGTAGGCAAGAACCCGTCTGCCACGCTGATCCTTAACACTGGGGCCCCTCAGGGGTGTGTACTTAGTCCCCTCCTGTATTCCCTGTTCATCCACGACTGTGTGGCCAAACACAACTCCAACACCATCATTAAGTTTGCTGACGACACAACAGTGGTAGGCCTGATCACCGACAACGATGAGACGGCCTATAGTGAGGAGGTCAGAGAACTGGCAGTGTGGTGCCGGGACAACAACCTCTCCCTCTATGTGAGCAAGACAAAGGAGCTGATTGTGGACTACAAGAAAAGGCGGTCCGAACAGGCCTCCATTAACATCGACGTGCTTGTGCTGGAGTGGGTCGAGAGTTTCAAGTTCCTTGGTGTCCACTTCACCAACAAACTATCATGGTCCAAACATTCCAAGATCGTCGTGAAGAGGGCACAACAAAACCTTTTCCCCCTCGGGAGACTGAAAATACTTGGCATGGGTCCCCAGATCCTCAAAAGGTTCTACAGCTGCACCATCGAGAGCATCCTGACCGGTTGCATCATCGCCTGGTATGGCAACTGCTCGGTATCTGACCGTAAGGCGCTACAGAAGGTAGTGTGAACGGCCCAGTACATCACTGGGGCCAAGCTTCGTGCCATCCAGGTCCTATATAAAAGGCGCTGTCAGAGGAAAGCCCAGAAAATTGTCAGGGACTCCAGTCACCCAAGTTATAGACTGTTTTCTCTGCTACCGTACGGCAAGACGTACAAGAGCGCCAAGTCTAGGACCAGAAGGCTCCTCAACAGCTTCTACCCCCAAGCCATAATACTGCTGAACAATTCATAAAATCACCACCGGACAATTTACATTGACAGCCTCCCCCCAGCCTGTACACCCGCACACTGACTCAGTACCAGTGCCCCCTGTATATAGCCTTGTTATTCTTATTGTGTTACTTTTTATTATTAATTTTTATTTGAGTCCACTTGGTAAATATTTTCTTCTTCTTGAACTGCCCTGTTGGTTTGTAAGTAAACATTTCACGGTAAAGTTTACACTTGTTGTATTCGGTGCATGTGACAAATAAAGTTTGATTTGATTTGATACTCTAGATACTCAACTAAAGAAGGCCCGTTTTATTGCTTCTTTAATCAGAACAGCAGGTTTAATGATCAATTCGCCTTTTAAAATGATAATTAGGATTAGCTAACACAACGTGACACTGGAACACAGGAGTGATTGTTGCTGATAATGGGCCTCTGTACCCCTATGTAGATATTCCATTTTAAAAAATCCAGCTAAAAAAGTTTCCAGCTACAATAGTCATTTACAACATTAACAATGTCTACACTATATTTCTGATCAATTTTATGTTATTTTAATAGACACATTTCTTTTGCTTTTCTTTTAAAAACAAGGACATTTCTAAGTGGCCCCAAACTTTTGATCGGTAGTCTATGTAAATGAGATATTTCTGTATTTAATATTCATTAAATGTGCTAACATTTCTAAAAACATGTTTTCACTTTGTCAAATTTCTAAAAATATGTTTTCACTTTGTCATTATGCAGTAGTGTGTAGAAGGGTAAAAAAATATGTAATCCATTTTGAATTCAGGCTGTAACAACAAAATGTGGAACAAGTCAAGGGGTATGAACACCTAAGGGTTAGTGAGTGCTACAGACCTACCTACCTACCTACCTACCTACCTACCACACACACACACACACACACACACACACACACACACACACACACACACACACACACACACACACACACATCTGAACTTTCCTTGTAGACATTTCTGAGGGAGATGTCATTACATGATTAAGAGGAAGCCGTCAGGAAACCGCTTAAGCCCTATTTCCTGTCTGTTGCCATGGTGACAGGCCCACTTTTGCAGTTGCAGTTCACTATCTCTAGTCAGTTAATTTCTTGCCGGAGGAAAGAGAAAATAAACACAAAGGTGCAGGTGTCTTTGAATCCCCACTGCACACTCTGTAGGCTTGTATCCGTTCAGACTCTCCCTTCAGTTCAACTGGGCCTTGGTCTGACCTCTCACCCTGACACATGAAAACAATCATTGGCTCAAAGGCCTTAGCCCCATCGGATGGAGATGTTTTTATGGGTTGAGCCTCAGCAGGCTGTTTGGTCCAGCTGGATGTCGTTCACATAAACCTACAGATAAACAGAGTGCTTTTGAATCAGGGAATGGCCAGGCCTGTATGAATCAGAGCATTCATGAATTGTGGTCAGTGTAAACACAAAACACACTTCCCTTAGTAGGAATTGTTGAGATTGATAAAATTCACCCCCTTTATAACTAAAGATCCAAGACTAGGATATCTGTAATATACATTTGCTAGTGGCCGGGGGGCATTACTTGGCTCATTGTGCTCTAGGGACTCCTTGTGGCGGCCCCTTTGCCTGCAGGCTGACTTCAGTCGTCAGTTGAATGGTGTTTCCTCTGAAACGCGGGTGTTAAGAAGTGCAGTTTGGCAGGACGCATGACTCGACCTTCGCCTCCCGACCCCGTTGGGGAGTTGCAGTGATGAAACAAGATCAATATTTGGGGAAAATTGAGGAAAACCTGCCTCACTCTTATAGAAACGTAACCCTGGGAGTAATACTTTTCAGAGGAACAATTACACAAATGTTAATGACAAAATGTTGAGTGTTTCTGATTGGTCCAATGTCAGTTCTGACTTAAATATGCTTGTCCATCAATGATTCCAAAACAAATTTACTGAGCTTGAGCAATTGTGACAAAAACAATGGATATACCTTGCCCTAAGAGTTGTGTAAGGTTGGTAGACTTATGATTCACAGCTATAATGACTGCCAAATATGCTTCCACCAAGTGTTAACTCTGGGGTGTGAAGACACACAATCAAGACATCTTTTTTTTCCTCTTCTTTAAAAAAAGAATTAATTTGGAAATATCTTATAATTTTATTTCACTTAAATCTAATTTAATGCCTTTTTAGATAGTATTTTAAGGCAGCAACATGTGAAGAATGTGCAAGGGATGTGTAGATTTTCACCATGCACTGTCTGTACTATTACCCCAGTCTACCTATGTCTATGTATTTGCTTTTCACAAATTCAACATCAATTGAAACTAAGCCAACACGAGGAGAGATAAAATCTATGGCAACCAATGCAAACAAAACTGGTAAATAGGTCTTATAGGTTCATCAGTTTTCACTGACTTCCCTCCATTTCAAACCAATGTGAGCTCAGTATTTTCAAATACTGTTCATTCATGCCAATGTAGTTATAATACAGTATATACAGTATACACTCCATACGGTATAATCCCTTCATACTCTACTATGTCACCAGGGTCAAAATTACAATGACAAAAGTAAAGCAGTGAAATGTTAAAGGTTTAGGATGAACAGATGAACTATATGAATTTATACATTGCTGGTGAGCAGATGTGACATGGAGTCCATTGCTGACAGAAGCTGCATTCCTGCAATGATGAACACAAAAAAGGTTAAGCCGCTCCCCTTTCAAATGACTGTGTTACTGGATTATTGCTAAATTCTTTCTGGGGTTTTCACTTGTCAGGACAAGCAGAGGCCCACTGTCAGCAGATAGAGAGAATGAGAGAGAGAGAAACAGTCAGAGAGAGAGTGAGAGACAGTCAGAGAGAGAGTGAGCGACAGACAAAGACATAGACAGAGACAGAGAGCGCGAGAGAGAGCGAGAGAGGAACAGAGTGGATGAGAGAGAGAAACAAAAAGAAACAGGGAGACTGATAAAGTATGAAGAGGGAGGAAAGTAAGAGAGAGATACAGTAGTTTGAAGAGGAACAAAAGTTTGAATTTGAATTTGAGGGAAATACAAGAGAGAGAGAGAGAGAGAGAGAAGGAAAGAGAGAGAAACACACTAAGGGGTGTGTCATAGCAATTTAGTTCCTCAAGGAAGTACAACTGACATTTATCTTGAGACGGTGGCGAGCAGCACAGATAGATGAGACACAGATAGATGAGGATTTTATGTTTATTTTCACCTGGTAGGATGAAGGGATTCCATTAACGAGTGCTCAATGCTCACAACCTGAGCCACGTGCCGTGGGGACAGACGTTTGACACGAAGGAGGGGGGGACTCTCTCTGGCACACACAGGTAAGAAGACTCTCACAGGGCTTTCTCTATCTGATAACTCAACCATGTATTTTCTATGCACAGATAGCTCTACCTTTGACAGAAATAACGTACACTCGTGCAAATATAACACTTGTGTTATTATTATAGCGAGCTTGTCCTTTTTTGTTATATCTTTCAATACAGTTTAAGTTTATGTGGATAAAGTGAGAAGGAAGGTGGTACTGAAGGACCAAATAAGATCATGTGTGAATTCCTCTTCGATAGTTTTCTAACTTACACTGGACTTGGGAGACGTGTACTGTATGTACACTCAGAGTCATGCTGGAACAGGTACAAATGGAACCCAGTCCTGACAGACAGCTGTATAACTGAGGAGAGAAACCATCTGTGCCTGGTGGAGCTTGCACAATCAAACAAGTTGTGGACTTTCTTTTCGTCTACTAGCCTACACGGATTGAGAGTGCCAGAGAGCCAGTCAGAGCGAAAGACAAAGACATGGAAATGACACAGCAAAGTGTTGGACAGACTAAGGGGTAAAAACAAAATTGGTCACCACAAACCAACTACTGTTTCTCTTCCTTAATAATAAGCCAGCAGAGTTGTGTGTCAGTCTTGAACAACAACTCTTCAAAGACTTTGAGAAACGTTACAAGACTGACAAAACATGCAAAAATCCTACTGTATGAACACTTTAGAATGAGAAACTGCCAGCATCAAACATCAAGCATTCAGTCCAACACCATTATTAATGAAGCAATACTTTTGTGATGCCAGTTTTTGGGCCATTATTGTGCCACATGCTGAACCTGCACACACAAGGGACATATCCTGATTTAAAAACCCATACCAACTAAATGCTGAGAGAAGAACTGGAAAGTTCCGCACTTTGTGAGGTCCTCTACTGAAAAGAAAGGTCTGGACCTGAGCTCAGGATAATGCCACCAGGAGTGTGTTCAACGAGGTGGTAGAACTGCATATATTCTCTGTTTGTATGATTAAAAGTCATGCCCATCCTATATGATATATTTCTATCTGAAATACCCTGAACATTTCTCCCTTCTGAATAGATACTTTAAGAACTGGGAGGCCTCATTGTCCCATAATACCACTCAAGTCTGGTGACAGGCAGCGGGTGACATAAGCCTTTAGGGCTAGTGTTAGTGGAACATGTCTGCTTGACCTGGTGCTTTGTAATAGCAGCAGTAGAAGTCACATTCTGTCTAGGGAAGTCGAAGGGACTCCACAATTCCCCTGCTAAGCCCTGTGGGAGTCCAGAGGATTTACCTGGGCGTACACACACAAACACACACAGCAGTCATCTACGGAATGCTAAATATTTACCTCTCCCACCCCGCCCCCCTGCGCATAATCTTCCAATCAGCGATCACTATCTCCAAGTCAGTCAGCACAGCTCTTCTTGATCCACACAACCTGCCCTCCTAACACTGGAGTCATGGAAGACCCACATTGCTTGGCTTTTCCCATTCCTGAAAGTGTAATAATGTCTGGTTTCATAAAATTGGTTCCTATTGTTAATGGAGAAGTTAGTGCTCTTCCATCCATAGCCTAATGGACAGCAACTCAAATTGACCTTCTTGAGTGCTCTTTAAATGTGTACATGGTCATTGTTGCTGTACTCCACATGAACTGTGTAAACATAAAAAGCATTATCAGCCTGCCCTGTGCTGTCCATTACAGGATAGTGTTTTTTTCTCTTGGCTGTCGCATGAAGACAACCCAAAAATGATATTTATACTTTAAACAACTGACCCTTAGCAGACTAGTCAAATAAACAGAGTGAACTTTCCTTTAAGCCCAGCCAAAAAGCCAGCTGTCTCCAGCTGCGGCTCCATATTTCTGCAGGGAGGATACATGGCTGATGGGTGCGCACGTCTCTCAATCCCCACTGGGCTTTTCTGCACTGGAATGAGATTGAGAGTGAATCTGAAATAGCTATCATGCTGTTCCACTTCCATTATCATCGTTAAGGGAAATTCATCTAATGAATGTTCCCGCAGAGAGCGGAGGCTTTGTACTGGAGCGTACCATTAGAAATGTGACACTGGATACGCATGTAATAAAAACCCAGTGGGATGACATATGGGAGATGTGTGTTTGCTGATTATAGAACATAGCCTATTAGTATGTCAGGATCATTTGATTTATTGGCAGAAAAGTCATTTGCATTTATTGCTTACTGCATCAATTGTGAGTCAGATAGATGATCATCATTTGGATCACGCACGCATGCACTAGTACACACACACCTGGACCCGTATTCATAAAGCCTTTCAGAATAGGAGTGCTGACGTAGGACCATTTCCTGTCAGTCAATATAATCTGTTTCATTATTATCTAAAAGCTTAAACAGATCCTAGATCAGGACTCTGAGACTCTGTGAATATGGGCCCTGAAGCGATTTAAAAAAGACCCATATTTGTGAAAGCCTTGTTGTCACTTAAAGGATGCCTCAATGTAAGACCTTTTGTCTAAGGGAGGATTCCAAGACAGTAAATATACACTCTTAGGGGGAAAAAAAGTGCTTTCTATAACCTAAAAGGGCTCTTCGACTGTCCCTATCGGAGAACCATTTTTGTTTCCAGGTAGAACCCTTTTGGGTTCCATGTAGAACCCTTTCCACAGAGGGTTCTCCATGGAATGCCAAAAGGTTCTACCAGTAACCAAAAATTTTTTTTTCCTATTGGATAGCTGAATAACTCATTTTTCTAGGAGTGAAGGATGGGTCTAGGACCATGACTTGCTCCAATCCCCCTGTTCTGATGCAATCTAGGAGCACTTGTAGAAACCTGCCTGAGCTATTCAGCCTACCTGCCTCTCTCACATACTTGTCCACACAGGCCTTGAGTGGAGATTCAGCCCTGAAATTATCCCCACAGGATGATTGTGTATGCTCTCAACATGTAACAGAAACCAATGGTAGGAATTGTGTAACCTTTTATACATAGTTCATAACTATTTTTACAATGTTGAAAATTATGTCGAAATGATGTGGCCACAATGTAAAGATACAGTGCCTTGCGAAAGTATTCGCCCCCCTTGAACTTTGCGACCTTTTGCCACATTTCAGGCTTCAAACATAAAGATATAAAACTGTATTTTTTTGTGAAGAATCAACAACAAGTGGGACACAATCATGAAGTGGAACGACATTTATTGGATATTTCAAACTTTTTTAACAAATCAAAAACTGAAAAATTGGGCGTGCAAAATTATTCAGCCCCCTTAAGTTAATACTTTGTAGCGCCACCTTTTGCTGCGATTACAGCTGTAAGTCGCTTGGGGTATGTCTCTATCAGTTTTGCACATCAAGAGACTGACATTTTTTCCCATTCCTCCTTGCAAAACAGCTCGAGCTTAGTGAGGTTGGATGGAGAGCATTTGTGAACAGCAGTTTTCAGTTCTTTCCACAGATTCTCGATTGGATTCAGGTCTGGACTTTGACTTGGCCATTCTAACACCTGGATATGTTTATTTTTGAACCATTCCATTGTAGATTTTGCTTTATGTTTTGGATCATTGTCTTGTTGGAAGACAAATCTCCGTCCCAGTCTCAGGTCTTTTGCAGACTCCATCAGGTTTTCTTCCAGAATGGTCCTGTATTTGGCTCCATCCATCTTCCCATCAATTTTAACCACCTTCCCTGTCCCTGCTGAAGAAAAGCAGGCCCAAACCATGATGCTGCCACCACCATGTTTGACAGTGGGGATGGTGTGTTCAGGCTGATGAGCTGTGTTGCTTTTACGCCAAACATAGCGTTTTGCATTGTTGCCAAAAAGTTCAATTTTGGTTTCATCTGACCAGAGCACCTTCTTCCACATGTTTGGGGCGGCAGGGTAGCCTAGTGGTTAGAGCGTTGGACTAGTAACCGGAAGGTTGTGAGTTCAAACCCACGAGCTGACAAGGTACAAATCTGTCGTTCTGCCCCTGAACAGGCAGTTAACCCACTGTTCCCAGGCCGTCATTGAAAATAAGAATTTGTTCTTAACTGACTTGCCTGGTTAAATAAAGGTAAAATAAAATAAATAAATAAAAATGTTTGGTGTGTCTCCCAGGTGGCTTGTGGCAAACTTTAAACGACACTTTTTATGGATATCTTTAAGAAATTGCTTTCTTCTTGCCACTCTTCCATAAAGGCCAGATTTGTGCAATATACAACTGATTGTTGTCCTATGGGCAGAGTCTCCCACCTCAGCTGTAGATCTCTGCAGTTCATCCAGAGTGATCATGGGCCTCTTGGCTGCATCTCTGATCAGTCTTCTCCTTGTATGAGCTGAAAGTTTAGAGGGACGGCCAGGTCTTGGTAGATTTGCAGTGGTCTGATACTCCTTCCATTTCAATATTATCGCTTGCACAGTGCTCCTTGGGATGTTTAAAGCTTGGGAAATCTTTTTGTATCCAAATCCGGCTTTAAACTTCTTCACAACAGTATCTCGGACCTGCCTGGTGTGTTCCTTGTTCTTCATGATGCTCTCTGTGCTTTTAACGGACCTCTGAGACTATCACAGTGCAGGTGCATTTATACGGAGACTTGATTACACACAGGTGGATTGTATTTATCATCATTAGTCATTTAGGTCAACATTGGATCATTCAGAGATCCTCACTGAACTTCTGGAGAGAGTTTGCTGCACTGAAAGTAAAGGGGCTGAATAATTTTGCATGCCCAATTTTTCAGTTTTTGATTTGTTAAAAAAGTTTGAAATATCGTTCCACTTCATGATTGTGTCCCACTTGTTGTTGATTCTTCACAAAAAAATACAGTTTTATATCTTTATGTTTGAAGCCTGAAATGTGGCAAAAGGTCGCAAAGTTCAAGGGGGCCGAATACTTTCGCAAGGCACTGTATACAAGGATGAAATAGATCATTATTTGTGTAAAGGCTTATACTAGAAAGTGGTACCTTCTGAGCATTAGACTGTGTGTTACATTTAGGTTAGGCCCAATTCCATAGGTGTACCATGGAACCTACTCTGTTAATTTGATATTGAATACATCAAATGAACCTGCAACACAGCTGCAGGACTAAGCTGCAATGACACTAGTCCTGTTAAACGGTATGTGGTGCAACAGTTTTGTGTGTTTACGTGATGTAGGTGCACTCAAGTCCTCCCATGAGGGGTAGCTCTCTGTATCTTCACTCCCCTGACAGGGACACGGTGTGGGGTGAGGCTGTAGCCTTGGTGGGTATTACCCAGTGGTGTAAAGTACTTAAAGTACAAGTAAAATTACTTGAAGTACTACTTAAGTAGTTTTTTTGGGTATCTGTACTTGACTATTAATATATTTGGCAACTTTTATTTCACTATATTCCTAAAGAAGATGTATGTTTTACTCCATATATTTTCCCTGACAACCAAAAGTACTCGTTACATTTTGAATGCTTAGCAGAGCAGGAAAATTGTCTAATTCACACTTATCAAGAGAACATCTCTGGTAATCCCTACCGCCTCCGAGTTGGCAGACTCACTAAACACATGGTTTGTTTGTAAATGATGTCTGGAGTGTTGGACCATGCCCCTGGCTAGCCGTAATTTTAAAAAACAAGAACATTATGCAATCTGGTTTGCTTTAAATAAGGAATTTAAAATGAATTATACTTTTACTTTTGATACTTAAGTATATTTTAGCAATTACATATACTTTTGATACTTAAGTACATTTAAAACCAAATACTTTTAGACTTTTACTCAAGTGGTATTTTACTGGGTGACTTTCACTTGAGTCATTTTCTATTAAGGTGTCTTTACTTTTACTCAAGTATGACAATTGAGTACTTTTTCCACAACTGGTATTACCCATGGAACATCCCCTGGATGTCTCAGTTGGATTCTCTGTAATGCAAAAACAAAAAGCCCAGAAAACTGAAGTGAGGGAGATCCTGTGGCACGACTGAGCTAGGAGTTAGAAATTATTATTATCAGCCATAAACATTATCAGCCATAATCAGCCATCTCTGCTCACTTCTCTCTCCCAACCCCCAGGTAAGGATGGAGTCATTCAGCTCCAAGGATATGGCCATGCAGGCCCAGAAGAAGATTCTCAGCCACATGGCCAACAAGTCTGTGGTCCATATGTTCATAGACGACACCAGCAGTGAGATCCTAGACGAGCTCTACCGTGTTTCCAAAGAGTATTCAGGTAACCGCTCAGAGGCCCAGAAGGTGGTGAAGGACCTGATCAAGATAGCAGTGAAGATTGGCGTGCTGTTCAGACACAACCGTTTCAGCCCAGAGGAGCTGAGTCTGGCCCAGGACTTCAAGAAGAAGCTGCATCAAGGAGCCATGACAGCCATCAGCTTCTATGAGGTAAACATACCGGCACCTTGCATAACACTATGTTACAGTGAGTTAATCGATCATAGACCTCTATGCATTAACGGCCAATCATTCTGTATGAAAACAGATAAAAGACGATGACAACATAATAACATTGTTATCCTATCTCTATTTCCCACTTCTTCTTGTTCAGGTGGAATTCACCTTTGACAAGACAGTAATGTCGGAGATCCTGACAGGATGCAGAGATCTGCTGTTGAAGCTAGTCGACTCCCACCTCACACCCAAATCCCATGGTCGCATCAACCACGTATTCAACCATTACTCCGATCCAGAGCTTCTGACCCAGCTGTACAACCCCGATGGACCCTTTAAACCCAACCTCACCAAAATCTGCACCGGCCTCAACCGTCTGCTGGAGGAGGGGACGTTATGAGAGTGTGAGCAAGTCTACAATTGTGAGAGAGACACTGGAAGATCTGCTTGATGGGGTCTGCTTAGAACTCAAGAGAGGACTGTGTGTAAGGACAGGAAGTGTCCATGCTCTAAATAAGAACTGGCGAGATTTGTGATTCAAGTTTTACTTGATGTAGTCACTCACTGATCTGTTATTTTCCAAAAAGGGTACTGCCCAAAGTGGAAAAAAATATGAAAATACGCAGGATGATGTATATAGTTAATGTCTCCTGATGAATTGTGTCTCAACGAATGGAGTTCCTGGAAAGTCAGGATTCGGTTAAGATTGTGTCAACCACCTGATTTTTATACAGTGGAATTTCCGTCCATGGTTTCACACTCTCATTTACTACTATTCTATTTTTTCTCTCTCTCGACATATTATGTACTGTATAGGGAAAGAGAAAACTCAAGGACTGACTGACAGAATGAAAACAAGGGTTAAAGCAAGAGGTGAAATATAACCACAATCTAGTGGTCCAGCTGGCAATGACTCAGTACTGCATGTATCAGTACATATCAAAGAAAAAATAGAAGCTTATTTACAAAAACAGTGCACATCTATTGTGGAGATACAAGACAGTCATTTTATAAGACCCAAAGAGAAACTGGATTGGAATATTTAAGAACTGGCTATAAAATAATTCAGCTTTATTTGGGCCTTGTACATCATATGATTGGAAAAAAATAAAATGCCTTGTAAATTGGTGCCTTTATTGTCTATTTGTGAATATGTTGACTTCACATCTTTAGTTAATGTTTTTAAAATATACAATATGTGCAATTTATCAATAAATTTACAACAATGTGTGTACATACAGTACGAGTCAAAAGTTCTACTCATTCAAGGGTTTTTCTTTACTTTTTACTATTTTCTACATTGCAAAATAATACTGAAGAGATCAAAACTATGAAATAAAACATGGAATCATGTAGAAACCATGATTCTGGAGGCCAGATCATCTGATGGAGCACTCCATCACTGTCCTTCTTGGCCAAACAGACCCTGGAGGTATGTTTTGGCTCATTGTCCTGTTGAAAAACAAATGATAGTCCCACTAAGCACAAACCAAATGGTATGGCGTACCGCTGCAGAATGCTGTGTTAGCCATGCTGGTTAAGGATGCCTTGAATTCTAAATAATAGAGTACTACAATCTAGTGGTCCAGCTCGCAATGACTCAGTACTGTATGTATCAAAGAAAAAAATAGAAGCTTATTTACAAAAACAGTGCACATCTATTGTGGAGATACAAGACAGTCATTTTATAAGACCCAAAGAGAAACTGATTACTCGTTAGATATTACTGCATGGTCGGAACTAGAAGCACAAGCATTTTGCTACACTCGCATTAACATCTGCTAACCATGTGTATGTGACAAATAACATTTGATTTGTATTGATTTGTTATCACGAAAGTGTCAACAGCAAAGCACCATCACACCACCTCCTCTATGCTTAACGGCGGGAACCACATATGCAGAGATCATCCGTTCACATACTCTGCATCTCACAAAGACATGGGGGTAGGAAGCAAAAATCTCAAATGTGGACTCATCAGACCAAAGGCCAGATTTCCACCAGTCTATGTCCATTGACTGGCTCAAAACGCATTAAGAAGGAAAGAAATACCACAAATGAACTTTTAACGAGGCACACCTGTTAATTGAAATGCATTCCAGGTGACTACCTCATGAAGCTGGTTGAGAGAATGGCAAGCGTGCAACGCTATCATCAAGTGTAAGGGTGGATACTTTGAAGAATATCAAATATATTTTGATTTGTTTAACACTTTTTTGGTTACTACATGATTCAATATGTGTTATTTCATAGTTATGTCTTCACTATTATTCTACAATATAGAAAATAGTTTTAAAAAAATAAAGAAAAAAACATGGAATGAGTAGGTGGGTCCAACATTTGACTGGTACAGTAGGTAGTGGGCAAAATAGAAATACCTGGGTGAAAAAGGGACAAACTGGTGAATCAACGGTAAAATCACATATCAAAAAGAGTAACCAGGCCAGATGCTTCTGAAATAACTAAAGGCAACATAAAATATATATTGTACTTCTAAACTACACGTCTAGATTTACTTAAACAGCAGAAAAGCAACAAATAGCAAGGAGATCCAACAAGTTTCTCACTTTAATTGAGTATGGCTAATTCAGTGTTAACAATACAATACATACAACCTTACCACTGCCTACAGCCTAGTGCCAAGATTAGAAAAAGAAAGTGCAATGCTCAGTATTCTTCTAAAAATAAATATGTACACCATTGCGTAATTGTAACAAACACCCAATGAAGACTAGGCTATACCAACTCACATTGGTTTCAATAATAAATATATATATTTGTTTCTATTGTTCTCCAAGACTTGCATATTTTTCACATTTCTGACATTGCATAAGACACTACGAGGTAGCTAGCATAACTCACATGATCTAGCGCCTGTGGCCAAACATAACTTGGAGAGTTACAAGATCACACTAACATACAAACACAACTCCAAAGTGTGACATTCTGACTCTCGTCTTGTGTAGTAAACGGACAACCAGACAGTGCTGTTCTGGACATGGCTAATATATAATACGTAATCAATGTACTACATCTTGAAATAACTTGGAAATAGTTCATTGTTTAATAAGAAGTCTTCTAAAACTTTTGACCGGTACTGTATAAGAACACCTACATACTCATTCAAGGGTTTTTCTTTACTTTTACTATTTTCTACATTGTAGAATAATAGTGAAGACATCAAAACTATGAAATAACATATCATTTAGTAATCAAAAAAATGGTTAAAGAAATCAAAATAGATTTTATATTTGAGATTCTTCAAATAGCCACCCTTTGCCTTGATGACAGCTTTGCACACTCTTGGCATTCTCTTAACCAGCGTCATGAGGTAGTCACCTAGAATGCATTTCAATTAACAGGTGTGCCTTCTTAAAAGTTAATTTGTGGAATTTCTTTCCTTCTTAATGCGTTTGAGCCAATCAGTTGTGTTGTGACAAGGTAGGGGTGGTATACAGAAGATAGCACTATTTGGTAAAATACCAAGTCTATATTATGGCAAGAACAGTTCAAATAGCAAAGAGAAACGACAGTCCATCATTACTGTAAGACATGAAGGTCAGTCAATATGGAAAATTTCAAGAACTTTGAAAGTTACTTCAAGTGCAGTCGCAAAAACCATAAAGCGCTATGATGAAACTGGCTCTCATGAGGACCGTCACAGGAATGGAAGACCCAGAGTTACCTCTGCTGCAGAGGACATGTTCAGTTGAGTAACCAGCCTCAGAAATTGCAGTCCAAATAAATGCTTCAGAGTTCAAGTAACAGACACATCTCAACATCAACTGTTCAGAGGAGACTGGGTGAATCAGGCTTTCATGGTTGAATTGCTACATAGAAACCACTACTAAAGTACACCAATAAGAAGAAGAGATTTTCTGGGGGCCAAGAAACACGAGCAATGGACATTAGACCGGTAGAAATCTGTCCTTTGGTCTGGAGTCCAAATTGGAGATTTTTGGTTCCAACCGCCGTGTCTTTGTGAGACGAGGTGTGGGTGAACGGATGATCTCTGCTTGTGCAATTCCCACCGTAAAGCATGGAGGAGGTGTTATGGTGCTTTGCTGGTGGTACTGTGATTTATTTAGATTTCAAGGCACCCTTAACCAGCTTGGCTACCACAGCATTCTGCAGCGATATTCCATCCCATCTGGTTTGGGCTAAGTGGGACTATCATTTGTTTTTCAACAGAACAATGACCCAACACACCTCCAGGCTGAGTAAGGGCTATTTTACCAAGAAGTGATGGAGTGCAGATGACCTGGCCTCCACAATGCCCCGACATCAACCAAATTGAGATGGTTTGGGATGAGTCGGACTGCAGAGTGAAGGAAAAGCAGAAAACAAGTGCTCAGCGTATGTGGGAACTCCTTCAAGATTGTTGGAAAAGCATTCCTCATGAAGCTGGTTGAGAGAATGCCAAGAGTGTGCAGAGCTGTCATCAAGGCAAAGGGTGGCTACTTTGAAGAACCTAAAATATATCATATATTTTTGATTTGTTTACTACATGATTCCATATATTTACTACATGATTCCGTTTTATTTCAAAATTTTGATGTCTTCACTACAAATGGAGAAAATAGTAAAAATAAAGAAAACCATTGAATGAGTAGGTGTTCTAAAACTTTTGACCAGTAGTGTATTGTCAAAATGAAACTCATCCTCCCAGCAAAATAATTATATCAACAGTGCTAACGACCAACTTTCAAGTACCAAGTCCATAGAGCAGCAGGTTACTCGTTAGTGAAAATAAGAACCCTCCTAAATCTGTTTGCCAGATTAGCTTGGCGGCCAATCCCTTTGATTTATGCATTAGTACATGTGTCCCATGATCTTCCTGACAGAGGCAATGAAATCACAACTCAAAGATCTCATCCTCTCTTTCTCTCAGTTTCTTGGTGCATTTGGTGATGGTGAGGGGCAATGCACCAAGTATGGCTTGCTGATGCATTCTGGGAGAGGTGACAACCGTGGCACTGTTTGACCTTGTAAATCGACGGTCTGTTGTCTTGCTGGTGGCACAAGCTTCCAAAGATGTCAATCTGTGATGGAAAACCCCAACAGGTGAAATAAACAGAAGCTTGACAAAATCATTATATGAAGAGCTAAGCACATAATACAGTGTTTCCCAAACTATGGGGTCGCGAGAAAAACGTAAATACATTTGTTTTAACTTGCTGTTGCCGCTTGATGCAGTTCCAATAAACATAACAATTTCTATTGTCTTCCTACAAATGTCTCCATCTTTTGAACCGTTCAAGCTTCAAAATGTTATGACCCCATCACTCAAATATAAGACTTTGTTTGCCTCTACAATGACCACAAATGAATAATTAAGAGTGGACAAGACAAGGAACTAAGTCAGACTTTTTTTTCTTCTTTTTCACACAGAAGATCATACAAAAATATTTCCTGATCATCTTCTGAACTCCCCAATACCTTTCTGTTGCATGTCACTTCAAAGCATACTTCCTTCAGATTGAAATACTGTCAGACTGATTTGCAATAGACTGTCTTAGCCCCAATTAAAAAATTGAAACATTGGCCGTTGATTACATACCTTTTTTTTTTTTACATGGTGGGGTGGCACATTTTTTTTTATATCATAATGGGGTCACGGGACAAAAAAGTTTGGGAACCCCTGATAATAACATGCTATTGATGTCATGACATCATCACATTGACACCCTACATGTTTAAATGGATATTAGCATTTCATCAAAGTTAAAGCTGCAAACGTTTTGGGCGACTGACCAATTTCAAATAGAAATGTGTTATAGATCTGTCATTCTCATTGAAAGCAAATCTAAGATGCTGTAAATCTGTTCTTTGTGAACTATTTCTATGCTTCCTTTTCTTAAATTTCATTTTTGCATATTTTCTCTTTTGGTTTTGTACACCATATTCAAACAGCTAAATACAATATTTTTGGTCATGGAAAAGGCATTCCACAATATATTTGCTTGTTTTGTTACAAACTGAAATTAGGAAAACTATTGGATTTTGGTGGAGCGATTTCTGCATAGTGCATCTTTAAGAACTTTAACGTAAACTCTCAGACTGACCACTAGTTTATGACAGGACAGAATAGTACGATATTAAGTTATCTGGGTGAATTTACCGTTTTTCTCCCTCTTGGCATCTTTTCACAGCTTGCTTGGACTGGCTGATCATACGATCCATCCTTTTTAAGAAATTCATTGGAGAAAGTTCTGATATGCCTTCTTGTGTCTTTTCAGAGTTGTTCACTGGCTTCCCATTTTGAGTAGAGCCTTCTTTACTTGCACTGTCCTGTACCTGGCCTGAGTCCTCCTCAGTCACATCAACCCCACTATTAGCATCACTGTTGTAGTCTGACAGCACAGGGATAGAAAGAGACTTCTTTAAGAATATCGAGTCATTCGTGTACAGTCTATTTGCTCTTTTGATTTGTTCCATCTGTTAAAAAGAGAAAATTGCAGAATATGTGAGTTTATGAAGGTAAACAAAGTTATCACCATAGCAAAAGCCTACAAAAGCCAATTTTGAGTTGTCATGCAATAAAAACTCCTCACTGACAAACTGTCTACTGGGGAAACATTAAAAATAGTCAAACAATTAGGAAGAATGTCAATGCCATTGTCTAGCTACTCACAGATACTCCATATTTCAACGCGAGTCCTTGCAGCGTCTCTCCTGGTTGAACTAGGTGTTCAATTCGTCTTTGTCGTACCGGAGAAAGGTTGGATTGTACAAGACTGCCGTATGACCTCGTGCGGTTAACGGGGACTAGACCGTCTCCACTGGTTGAAAGAGGAGCCCGTTCCCCGTGGAACATGGTGGAGCTTGTAACTGGTAAGCTAACTAGCAGTAGTTTGTCAGCTAGCTAAATCGCCTACCATGCGAGTATACAACTAGAAAACCCGTATAATCGTTATTGTAGGGAGGTGCTAGCTAATAACAGTGTTAAAGTGCATGTAGCTAGTTTACCTTATCCCGTCGACTAGTTAGCTTCGAAACAAAAACTTACCATAAAGATTTATTCAGGCACTGTCAGTTTCCATGGCTGCCGTGGTATGACCAACTCCCATAATTCCTCACTGAAAGCAGGAAGTAGCTAAATTACAAACGGCTTTGAAGATGTTTGGAGTAGCTAGCTATTAGCAAATAAAAGACCTTCAACTACCAAATATATTTAGCTAAACCTAAATGTCGTTTAAAAGAGATGGCAATGATCAGAGTCAATTGAATATCCTCAAGGTAAGCCATCTTACTAGTTGTTGCTTACATAAATCAGTTTGGACGCATGGAGCAGCTTGTGACCATATATAACTGATTCAAACGTTACTTTAGCTAGCTATATGGTAAAGTTTGTAATTTGTACTGTTTCATATTAGCTAACTAAGTATTTATCTAGTTAGATAACGTAGCTAGCTAACGTTAATTATTTATTTCCCAGAAACGGCGTGTTGCAGATCTCCTGTCCAATTTCATTCCAGAGGATGAGGCAGCCTTGATGAAAAATGGAAGGTGAAGCACCGGCATCATTGCTATCAACTGGAATGAATCCTTAACCAGATCTTAGTGTTGTTTTTATTTGGCAGAGCAAGCACTTATCATGAGCATCTGTATTTTTTCCTAATTCCCTTTCAGATACACCTGCCTTGTGTGTTCATACCGCCCTGTTTTTGATACAGTTGACATGCTGACAGTACACAGAAAGGGGAAAAGACATCTCGAAGGTGGTACATATGAATGATCAATTGTTTTCCCAAGCAGGAAGCTATATCAAAACCATCTGTGAAAGCTGAATGTACCAACACTAATCCTTTTTTTGCCAGGGATGAAGTGGTTTTATGGAAAGAAAACTCAACTGAAAAATGAGATATCTAAACGAAAACATGAAAACTATGTTCAAGCTGAAGATAGCCAACAGGTAAAGCTATATAACTAGCTCAGTTACTCAGTGAAATATTGTGTCTTTGTAAACCTGAGGCTTTAGACTAGTGTAAACTGGAGTGTTGACTATGCGTCATGTTGTTTTTTTTTGTTTTCCCCATAGGAACCCTCTAGTTCTGCCCCCCTGTTGACACAGACACGTAAACTCACCCACCACGCCTTATTGAAGACTGTGCCATACAACAGTTGTCACAAAAAGACAAGGTACTCTATGTTGAAAGTGATATGTTATTGTGGAGTAGTACCCTACACATTACTACAATCACATGTTCATAGACCCCTTTGAAATGTATTTCCAGTACAAAGTCTGAAAAAGAATCAACTAGTTCCATTCCAGACTGTGACATCAGCCCCTCCAGCACAAGACTATTATCACCACATCAAACGTCAGTGGAGACGATAAGAGATACAGACATCATGTCCTTACCCAGTTCCAACAGTAATACAGCAGGTAAAGTCTAGATGTATTGTTAATAATGTTATCCTATTACAAATCTATAATGATTGTTCTCCCCTCTAACCCTTTTGTTCAATGCCGTTCATCCTCACTAGTCAATCAGGGATCGTGTCCAATCGGGAGAAATAATGAAGTGTGTAAGGAGTCTCAGCCAACAGCGACCCAGGAGTCGGAACCTATGACAGCTCAAAGGAGGGGAGAGATGGAGCATTACCTTAAATTGAAAAGGTACTGTGTACCTAGAAAGTCTTGACTCATTCAGCTTCACCACTGATCAGCATTTGTCATTTCATTCAAATTTCTCACTGGCTTCATGCATATTTTAAGCTCGTTTTTTCAAATGTGAAGGCTGCAGTTATGTAAGTTCACCACCAGAGGTCAGTATGCCATCTTAACTTTTCTACCACCTCTCTTTCACTTTCTGCCTCAGTGCGGGATGGCTGCAAGACAGGAGTGGCCAGTGGGTAAAGGATGAGAATGTGGAGTTTGATTCGGATGAAGAGGAACCCTCATTGCTCCCATCCTCTCCCCCCACTGACGCAACAGAGGGCTGACCAGATGAGCAGCAGTGACCAGATCAACACCACCACCTTCCCACAATCCCTAACCCTTTCCTCAAACCCTGCTGCTGACACAAAGGTCCCGTTTGGACATACATCTGTTGACTCAACAGTTATGGAGCGCACTCTGTTGCGGTAATGACAACATTAAAAGAGCAGTACTAGATCATCTTGAACTGCCTCCATGCTTCCTTTGTTCCTTGGAACTGCCTCCATGCTTTCCTATCTCAGGGAAGATGCATTGGTGCTTGAGACAATGCTTTGATTGATTCTCAGCACCCTTTGTGTTATTCCGTTTGCCCATTTTATTTAGGTCCAACACCTCCCCTGTTAAGGCTATGCTTCTGTGAGTTTACCATAAATCAACAGCATATAGGACAATATTACTGCTAATTTTGGTAGTGGAGCCACCGGTTAACATTCTTCAGAAGGTTCTCATTTGTGACCACTCTATATATTGGATAACCTAGAGAAAGGGAGCGTGTGGACTTAACGTGGGTTAGTTTTAAATGATGATGTTAAAGTGTGGCAAAAACGGAGTACCTGATCATTTTTTTTGAGCTCAGTGCGTGACTTCCACAAGACGTTTGGAGTGTTTGTTGACAGTTTTTACCTCGTGTCGATGCAGTCGTGTGTCATCAAGACTGATGTTATGGAGTTAAATTGTCAATGCAATAAGTCATGTTGATTCTATCATGTTACTTGTACTTTTAGATGACTAAACAAAACAGTTGTCCTCCATTGCTAACTAGCCACAATGTTCAATGTCTGTTTGAATAACCCAGATACAAGGGAGTAAAATAAAGCACTACTTAACTTAGAACTGTATACCAGGTCAGTCACTAAATACTCTGCTTGGTACCCTACATAACTATAAATACACATGCACTTTACTGTGGCTGAATGATCAAAGGGGAATAAATAACCCCAGGAATAGCATCTGGTATGGCAATACTGACCTTAAATCATTACAAGCCTGATCCCTGTGCCAAATGTCACTCTTTATGGATGTAGCCGTACCACTGCAATCAAGGTTTCAAAACCCATCTCCCAATTTATTCAAAACCTGCTAGGCGACATTTCTTTACAAGAAATTATAAATGTTGCTTAAATTGAGCATGATAATCAAAACACATTGCTTAATACATGTATACAATGAATGTGTACATGGAGAAGGGAGCCACTCCAATGCTATCAAAATCCTCAGAGGTTAGCAGCTGTTTGGTGAAGGCTCACGAGTCTCCTTGGGTGCATATGGGTGCCCCCTCCCCTTCAGACCCTTTTAAAAGTTGGTATATTCTGGGAAGGGTAACTCAAGCCCAGAGGACTAGGTTACATTCCCAATGGGGGGAGTAAAAATAGGTCAGGAGGTTTGGGGATCCGGCAGGCTCAATGAGGTATTGAATTGTTCCGATTCTCAAGATCTCGGAGCACACGGTATACTCTTGTATCTGCTTGTACCTTGTGTCAGCTCTGAATTTTGAACCATGGAAATTATGAATGTTGAATATTATGTATGTTCACATGAGGTGATGAAATGGCAAAAATATCACATTCAGCCCATTAAAACAATTATTTAAACATTTTATTTAAAGTATTTACAGATTTTCTTTTCCTAGATATAGCACCACCACCATGTAGGAGTTCAGTCATTTTCTGAGTGTGTTTTCATGGCACAGTCTAGAAGCATAAACGACACTTTACAACACTTTTTTACAATGCTTTTATGATGAATTCAATGGTCTACAAAAAGCTGTTTGTGGTTAATGAAATGGAAAGCTTGGACACAGACATAGAAATGAACACCCGGCCTTGAGAGGAGCACAGAGGGTTTGTTGCGCCCCATTGACAAAGCTAGCGCAAAGCTGTCAATGGCAGTTGTTTGAGTTGTTAGGTCCAAGGGGCTGAATTGATAGGCTAGCGTCTTGTGAGCGCAATCTCGTTGCTCCACTCTCATCTCATCTTACTCTCTGTTGACGAACTGGACAGAGAAAGAAAAGGAACAATATGAGTCAGCCAGAGTACATTATCAATGGTCATCCGAAAGCTGAAATACCTCAGTAACAGGCTAGACCACCTAGGACAACTAAACATGAACTGAAAATCTGTCATCATGTCAGAATTATAGCCACTTTCTGAGGGTATTATGACAGCCTCGTCACAAAAACCCTAACAGGAAGAATGTCAAGCACTTTAAAATTGACCATGTTAAACGAAATACAATAATTGTCAGTACGCATGCATTCTCCAGACACTCACTTATGTCATTGTTCCTGGTGATGGCGATGGCTGCTCTAGCCCGAGGCCCCTGCTGGGTGAAGTGGTAGCCGATCTTTACGATGCTGGAGTTGTTCTCCAACATGGTGGCAATCTCCATCTCACAGGAGTCCCCCAGTTTCTGTCTCTAGGAGTGGGGTGGGTCAAAGGATGAAAAGGACTTCAATAACCCCATAACCACACAAAATCACAGCATTATCTTGTTATAAGTTTATTATAGTTTTTTCTATAGTCTTTTAATGTCTTTTGAGGAACTCAGGGAATTTGTTTTATATTCAGTTGTTTATACAGCATACATACAGTATGTAGCACTATTCAAATGTATGTATTCATACTATAGCATACTTTCTGTATGGGTGTCTGACCTGGTTGTCAATCTTGATCTCGGTCAGTGTGGTGTTGTTGGCCATGGCCTTGACGATGGCATTCATGCCCTCGCAGGTGATGAAGTTGGACTCGATGTTAAGACTCTGCAGAGTGGTGTTCTCCTGGAGCATCTCAGCAACAGCCTGATTCACACACAGACAGACTAGACTAGAGTCACATTCATTAGTAACAGGGGGAAAATTACAATAAGGATGTGAAAATGAAGATTCTTTGTTGCTAGTCTGGGGGAGAAAGATGTACTCACATAGGCCACGGGGTCGTTGCTACGGGTAGCAGCAATGCTCAGATACTCCACGTGAGTGTTGCCCTTCATCGCCTCAAAGATCTCTTTCAGAGTTGGGATGGGAATGTCCTACAGGACAGACAGATCTCAATCACTTTATGCTGATTCAGTACGCCATAACACACAAGGCTACACGCTACCATCAAGTGATCTCATCCTCCATTGTAGAATTGGTCACTGTGTACGTTCAGACCATAGGATCTAAAGCCCACTGGCTTCACCTTGATGTTGTTGAGGTTGACATCAAACAGGCTGCTGTCGTTTTTCTGGATCTGCTGAAGGGTTTCCTCCACGTTTGTGGGGTTGGGGGGCTCGTCTGGGAAGATCTTGAATGCATCTGGTTTTACTACGCCTAAAAGCACAGGAGTATCACAGGTTAGTGTGACTTTCCTAAACATGTAATATACAGAATACCGTAGTAGGTATGTTCTGCTCTGCTGGTCAACCTCGTCATACGTACTGTTGATGCCCTCTGTGTTGGCGATGGTACCAGTGGTGCCCAATGCGTCGTAGTACTGCTTGTTGCTCATCAGTGTGTACATTCCCAGAATAGCTGCAAAGAAATGGGAAGGATTTATATATCTGTAACTCTCATTCATCATCCAGTAATATTTCCTCAGTTCAACATAATTAATGGTAGCTGTCAGCTGAGACCTTTAGCATGTTATTGCCCCAGTAAGTAATCACAAGGCCTTCATTATAACTAAACTGAGAGTGTATGTGACTGCAATAATTTATGAGGGCATTGTTTTGACAGGCAGGTCTCCCAATCTCAATTATACTCTACATATCTTCATGTAGAGAGGTGTATCTATTTCAACAACTGAATTGTACATTTACAGTATACACTCAACACTGTGCAGTACATTGTATCATGAGGTACAGTATTTACCATGTTATGCACGTGCCTACTCTGTGTGTCTGCTTGACCAGATAAGGACATTGTAGCCTTTCCTCAGTTCTCACAGAGAGAGCTGCAGTCACTGTCTCTAATCTCAGTGCCTCCAGGCCCTAAGGACGTTATGAAACCAAACAATGCGAGCCATGCAGACACACCAAGCCCAATGTTATTCTAACTGAAAATGGGCCAACACATAATGAATGGTTATTTGGCCCCTAATTTAGATGCATACATAGACATAGAGGCCATTCTATTGTTCAGTTTGACACCACGCCCTGGGGACAAGTACTTTAAATTCCAAATATGCGGGTGAGTTAGCTCAGCTAAGCACTGCTAATTTTACAAGATGGGACGTAGAACAATGGTCTCCTAAAAATATTGAGCTGCTGTTGCTTTGCTCAAATCCCCAGTAGAGGGCAGCACTTTGAATATCTCTCTCACAGTCTCATTAAAGACGGCCCCTCGCCACCAAACTGTGTCACACACCAACTGCTGTGACAGCAATCCCCCACCGCCCACGGGCTCTGACCTGGGGCAGGCTGGGAATTATGGGAGGGAAGGCCTTGTGAGGAGACCGGGATCCAGAGACAGCTGGTCTGGTGCAAACGTGCCAATGTCACCATGCTTGACTCTACAGTAGCTTTACAGTACATCCCAGCCTCTCAATAATTACCACAATTCCCCAAATACCATCAGTATTATTAAGAGTGAATAAAAAGCATCAATTAAATCTCAACTGACTGAGTCCCTCTCCCTCCCTTGCTGCTGGTGGAGCCGGCCAGGCAGCTATGCTATTGTGGACTCAGATCCAGCCCCAAACAAAAGAGTGACAGAGGCTAACAAAAGTCTAATCCTCATCTGGACTCCCTCCAGGGTCAAAACTGTGTTCTCAATGAGGGGGTTAATGACTGGCTAATCTATGTGGACACACAGTTCCACTCCCCAAACTCCCCCACTGTCACTTTCCTTACGCCTATTCTCTGTGGCTGTGGCTCTGCTGTTAAAGGAAAAGCAGTTAGGAGGCCTGCCTCTCGGTCTGAGGCTCCCCTGCACCGTGGGTGGATACGGAGTGGGATTTAACTATTGTGATAAACAGTGTTTGTTCTGGGCCATACTCTGAATGATATGTGAATAAGGGTGTTATGGTCTCACATGGTTGTGTAGCTCAAAAGAGGTCGAGGCGTGAATGCTCATCGAATTAGATATCATTGGGAAACAAAAAATGTACCGTGTGTTTTTTTGGGTGAAAATCACCTATATCAAATTGAACCATAAATAACTTTGTTGTTTTGAAACAATGTCAGAGACATTTTGCAGATGCAGTAAATGATGAAGTCCTTGTTAGGCATTGATATGAAGTAAGCACAGTGTGAGTTCAAAAACAACCAACAAATCGGGTTGGCACTGTAAAGGATGATGAGACCAAAATATCTGTTCAAGCATTTGACACCTCCATTGGGGTAAACATGGAAAAAATGTAAACACGTTGATTCAATTAATTACGTTTAAAACAAGGTTGCCTCTTGTTTGGTGTAAATTGATATAGTACCTTTACCCAACAGACAAGTCTGACTCCCTCCCCATCCCTCTTTCCATTCCTCCCTTCTTTTGGTGGCTCTTGACCAGCTTATTTTTGTGTTGCTGCTGAGCGCAGGGAATTGGAGCCCCCCCATGCCATGTCCCACATCCCATGTCTTTGCATGTCTGTATATGTGGGATTGGGTCTGTGAAGCACTGGAACAATAATATTATGGACCAATAAGCAATGGAATAATATGGGCATATGACAAAATAATAAAATAGGCCAGGGTCACTGTAAACAATTGGGTCACATTACACAGGGCCGGCCCCAGGCATAAGATTTTGAAAAAGGTCAAGTTTTTGCTGTGAGCCAATGGGGTAACCAAGGATAACCATTGGGCTGTTTTCTCGCAAAGCGGGCGGGGCCACAATGTTCTATTTAATACCAGCTGGGAGTATTGGGCAACATCACATTGAAACAATGTAAGGACAGAGAGGGATAGGGTGGCAGGTAGCCTAGCGGTTGGGCCAGGTAACCGAAAGGTCGCTGGTTTGAGTCCCCGAACCAACTAGGTGGAAAATCTTTTGATGTACCCTTGAGCAAGGAACTTAACCCTAATTGCTCCTGTAAGTCGCTCTGGATAAGAGCGTCTGCTAAATGACAAAAATGTAAAAAATGGATAGGTTCTCACCTGCGATGTCACACATCTCAGCGTCAGTGGCATTCTTCAGAGCCTCCTCCAGCTCAGGCTCCAGGGTGATCTGCTCATGGTCGGGGATCTTTCCATGGCCCTCCTTAGGAACAAACGCTCTCCCTGGAGAGGGACAGAGAGAGAGAGAGAGAGAGAAGAAGGAGAGAAGTAGAGAGAAAGACACATACAGAGGGACTGTCAGGGAAACTAGTATCCAAGGGGTCATGAGCAGACTGTAAACAAACAGTACCTATAGCACCAGGGGAAAACCTTTGTTCTCTCAGAATGTATCTTGTATCATATAACTTCATATTGAGATTCTAAAGAATGACATGATTGTAATATTCCACTTACAGTGGATTTGTTTTTGTTTTAGTAAAACAATGATTTGGATTGTTTCTGAAAAACACTAAGAAAGCCCTGGTTTATATGGGCTTTGTGAATAAACGCCAAAAAACTACATTTTCTATTGTATAATTGTATGCATCCCATTTCCATATCAATGTTACACAACTGCTAAAATTACACTTTTAAGTCATCACTTATCATGACTTATTTATAAAGTTAAAAACGTTTGATTGTTTTTCAGTTAAAAGCAGTGGTTCTGAGACTGTGGGTCGGGACCCAAAAGCCACTCATGTAGTGTGGAGTGTGGAGTAGTGGAGTCAATAGTGTTGTTCAGTAGTGTAGTGTACCGTACCTTTCTTCTCGCCAGTAAAAGGCACTAGGTCGTCCCTGTCCTCATGCTCCAGAGCTGTTTTCTCTAAGTGATCCAGCAGGGCGTCACGATCAAACGCCCCCGTTGGGCTCTTCTTGGTTTGGTCACGCTGGCGGTACCCGGCTGGCAGGATGGCATTCTGGGACAGAAACAGTAGGGGTCAGAGGGCATGTGGACATTGTACAAAGAGTTCTGAATCCTCTGAGGTTCTAGTAGCTGGTTGATTGAGACTGTGGTTTTTGAGATGTTGGAAAATGGATTTATACGATTTGTAACTACAGTATGAAGCTGTGTAATCAACAGAAAATTCCTAAGTAAGTCTTACAATGTCCGAGGTCAAGGTAACATGGGGATTATGTTATTGGCAGTGCCTCAGTTGTGTTGGTGTTCTGGGTGTATCAGTGAATCTGTTGTGTAAGGTACGCCAGGATTGTGGGCTCGGTTCGCAGGGCCACTCACACGTAAAATGTATGCATATATGAATGTCGCGTTTGGATAGAAAGTGTCTGCTAAATGGCACATTATTATTATTATTATTATACTATGAGCCTTGTGGATACCTCAGTCTTTGAGTCCCTGGAGTTATCCTTTCTACAATTAACTCCCTTATTTGCCACAAGGGGCCCTCTGGGGCCCTCAGTACCTCGGGGTCCATCTCCAGCAGCTCACACTCCAGCGCCTCTATCTCCTCAGGGCTCATCCCTTTGAGGATGGCATCCTCGTCGATGTCCCGGGGGTCGCTTTTTGACATATCTGCAGGCTGGCTGGGCTCCTAGCTAGGGTCACAAACACACCACACACCCCTGGGGTAGAGCAGGGCACTTTCTGTGGGGAGAAGCAAGAGAAAGGAGAGGATGCACTTGTGAGACAGGGATACAGATTGGACAGATCTTGACAGATATGACCTCTCAGATCACAATAGTGAAGGATACTATGTGTCGGTGTCCTATTAGGACTAGCCAGTGTGACAGAACCTGGGTAGCTAGGCCTTAAGCACACAAACTATTTTAATTTACTGTGTCTCGTGAGCAACTTATGTGTCACGACTTCCTCCGAAGTCGATGCCTCTCCTTGTTCGAGCAGCGTTCGGCGGTCGGTGGAAAGTCCAGACTATGGTGGAAAGTCCAGACCAGGTCTCCACCGTGCGCTTTCCTCCTGAATATGCCGATTTGGCTCACGCCTTCTCCAAAAAGAAGGCGACTCAATTACCACCCCATCGACGGGGCGATTGTGCAATAAATCTCCTGGTAGATGCTGCACTTCCCAGGAGTCACTGTATCCCCTCTCACAGGCGGAGACAGCGGCTATGGAAACATATGTCTCCGAATCCCTGCGTCAGGGGTACATTCGGTCCTCCACTTCACCCGACTCCTCGAGTTTCTTTTTTGTGAAGAAGAAGGAGGGAGGTCTGCGCCCGTGTATTGACTATAGAGGTCTGAACCAGATCACTGTGAGGTACAGTTACCCGTTACAGCTCATAGCCACAGCGATTGAGTCAATGCACTGAGCGTGCTTCTTCACCAAACTAGATCTCAAGAGCGCTTACAACCTGGTGCGTATCCAGGAGGGAGACGAGTGGAAGACAGCTCTCAGTACCACCTCAGGGCACTATGAGTACCTCGTCATGCCGTACGGCTTGATGAATGCGCCATCAGTCTTCCAAGCCTTTGTAGATTCGATTTTCAGGGACCTGCACGGGCAGGGTGTAGTGGTGTATATTGATGTAATTCTGATATACTCCGCTACACGCCTGTTGGAGCATGACCTGTACGTCAAGGCTGAGAAATGCCTGTTCTTCCAGCAGTCTGTCTCCTTCGTAGGTTACTGCATTTCCACCTCAGGGGTGGAAATGGAGAGTGACCGTATTTCAGCCATGCGTAATTGGCCAAGTCCCACCACGGTAAAGGAGGCGCAGCGGTTCTCAGGGTTTGCCAACTACTACCGGAGGTTTATCCGGGGTTTTGGTCAGGTAGCGGCTCCCATTACCTCACTGCTGAAGGGAGGCCCGGTACGTTTGCAGGTATGTTTGCAGTGGTCGGCTGAGGCGGACAGGGCTTTTGGTCACCTGAGGGCTCTGTCTACCTCGGCTCCCGTGCTGGCCCATCCGGATCCCTCTTTGGCGTTCATAGTGGAGGTGGAAGCGTCCGAGGCTGGGATAGGAGCTGTACTCTGTGCTCTCAGCGCTCAGGTACACCGCAGAAGCTCCGCCCCTGTGCCTTCTTCATGAAGAAGCTCAGCCCGGCGGAGCGAAACTATGACGTGGGAGACCGGGAGCTGTTGGCTGTCATCAAGGCCTTGAAGGCGTGGAGACCTTGGCTTGAGGGGGCTAAACACCCTTTTCTCATCTGGACTGACCACTGCAATCTGGAGTACATCCGGGCAGCGAGGAGACTGAACCCTCGCCGGGCAAGGTGGGCCATGTTTTTCACCCGTTTTGTGTTCACCCTTTCCTACAGACCAGGCTGCCAGAACGTGAAGGCAGACACATTGTCCCGGCGGTATGACACAGAGGGGCAGCCCATGGATCCCACTCCCATACTCCCCGCCTCCTGCCTGGTGGCGCCGGTAGTGTGGGAGCTGGACGCGGACATTGAGCAGGCATTACGTGCAGAGCCCGCTCCCGTCCAGTGTCTCTCCAGGTGGAGAGGGTTAACCAGGATGTGGGTAGGTTTCTGAGATCCTATTGCCAGGATCGGTTGGGGGAGTGGGCAGCGTTCGTGCCCTGGGCAGAGATGGCCCAGAACTCGCTCCGCCACTCCTCCACTAACCTCTCCCCCTTCCAGTGTGTATTGGGGTATCAGCCGGTTCTGGCCCCTTGGCATCAGAGTCAGACCGAGGCTCCTGTGGTGGACGACTGGTTCCGGCACGCGGAGGAAACATGGGACGCAGCCCATGTTCACCTTCAGCATGCCGTGCTGTGCCAGAAAGTTGGCGCAGACCGTCACCGCAGTGAGGCCCTTGTGTACGCACCGGGGGACCGGGTCTGGCTCTCGACTCGAAACCTGCCCCTCCGCCTGCCCTGCCTGAAGCTGGTTCCGCGGTTTGTGGGGCAATTTAAAGTCCTGAGGAGACTGAACGAGGTGAGTTACAGGTTACAGCTTCCCCCAGATTACCGTATTAACCGCTCATTCCATGTGTCTCTCCTCAGGCCAGTGGTGGCTGGTCCGCTCCAGGAGTCTGAGGTGCGGGAGGTTCCTCCACCCCCTCTGGACATCGAGGGGGCCCCGGCGTACTCCGTTCATTCCGTACTGGACTCGAGGCGTCGGGCGAGGGGCCTTCAGTACCTCGTGGACTGGGAGTAGTATGGTCCGGAGGAGCGATGCTGAGTTCCGGTGGAGGACATGTTGGACCCTTCACTGCTGCGGGAGTTCCATAGTCTCCATCCGGATCGCCATGCGCCTCGCCCTCCAGGTCATCGGCGTGCTGCTGGAGCGTCATGGGGGGGGGGGGGTACTGTCGATGACTCTCCTTGTTCGGGTGGCGTTCGGTGGTCAGCGTCGCAGGTCTTCTAGCCATCATCGATCTACTTTTCATTTTCCATTTGTTTTGTCTTGTCTTCCCACACAACTGGTTTCAATCCCATCATTACATATTGTGTATTTAACCCTCTGTTCCCCCCATGTCCTTGCCCGGAATTGTTTATTGTAAGTGCTTGTGCACGTATGCTGGTGTGTGACTGGTTTTGTTACCCATTGTTTGTTTGTTCTATTTTACGGTGGTTTTTATTATTAAACTGCTCCGTTGGAACACAGTTTTTTCTCTCCTGCGCCTGACTTCTCTGCCGCCAGTATGCACCCTTTATATTATGATCTCCATTGAGTATTATTGTTGCCAGTCCGCAGCGTTGCCTCTGACGGTATGATGGTAATAATAACTGTATTTCCAGTATCACACATTTCCCTGGAGAACCCTGCTGTCCACATGAATGCACAAATAAGCACTGCCATAACACACAAACACTGCAACATTTTAACTGAGCACTCCTTTTTTCTCCGGAAACTGAACTGAAATGAACACACTCCTATAGAACTGGAGCTATGGATTCAAAAGGGAGAGGGAGAGAGCGAGGGACAAGGAAAGAAAACGTGAAAGCGAGGGAGAGAGAGTGCAGGTTCTTTGCTATTCTTAGTTCCAATGTGGTGAGCTAGGGGTATAGAGTTACAGAGGCGAGGATAGCGGAGCAGAGGGATGCGTTCCCTTATTTATCACTGGCTGACACCCGCTAGCGGCCCCACCCGTATTCCCTCTACACCCACCGGTGGACAAGCCCAGATAGAGACACAACACAGATCTGAGTTCAGTTTCAAGAGAGAGATGAGCTCAACCATGAAACAAACACAAAGCCTTGGCACTCAGTGGAGGAAATACCACAACAATATCATACTGTATATAACTCTGGCGAAACAGGTGACTCATAGGTATGAGTAATGCACCTATCAAGTGTAGGGTCAAATCCATCTACATTTTCAATTTTAAATCTGTATTCCATTTCATATTGCTCTTTTTAGGAAATGCTTTCAGAATTGACCCTAATTGTTGACCCTGACCACTTATATAGTAAATCAAACACAAAAGTTTACCTTTATGTGAAGACCGTACATCTACCATTGCAACCGAAACAGTTCTATGAGAGCTATTCAAGGGTTACTGAGAAGCCCAAGTCAGTGTTTGGCAATCTAACACCCCAAGTCAATAACAGAAAACCAAATGCATCCATCAATAGGAAATCAATGTCCTGGGTGTTGAACACGTCCATTAGCAGCTGATTGTTGTGGTGTCTAACCTTGTTCCTTTCTGCAGTGGTGTGCTTTGTAGCCCTTGATCAAGTTACAATGTCAAATTTTATTAGAGTGCCCACACACATCTCGTGACTTCTTGCAAACAAACACCTACACACCTTAGACCTTAGAATAGACTGCTTTCACAGAATGCTTAGTCTACCTGTAAATAAGGCTCTGGTGGTGACAATACACTTTGACAGAACATCTAAAATTGGTAAGTCTTCTGAGACACACTGTGATTGTCTGTGTGTGTGTGTGTGTGTGTGTGTGCGTGCGTGCGTGCGTGCGTGCGTGCGTGCGTTGCCGTGTCGTAATTAGTGAGCTATCTTAGAATTACAGTAAAACATACTCTTACCACAGAAATACTGTAAAGTGTGTGTATAATAACTTCAAGTGTGGCATGTGTCCATGTATGTTTGTGTTCAGTGGAGGGGACACCTCGTCAGCACAGTGCAGCTTTAATATGTTAAGCCAATGGCACGAACACTGGATCAAACAGCTGAGTGTGGAAAAAGATGGAGCAAACAACTGTATGTACCTTTTAGTTCACGTGTTTCCCTGATTAAGGCGTAGTGCCAAGAAGCATTGGCATTTAATTTGTTCTCTTGCACATTGCAGGAACAACTTGGACTTGACTGGATGCAAAAGCAGCACAGCTTTCTCCTTTTCTAATTTGTATGGACAGATGAGGACAAACGTACTCTTGAATGTAGCTCAATGAAGTTGTAACACAATAGGGCAACATCCAAAAATGAATCTCCTGATTCAACTGCACCAAAGCCCTTGAGCCCATGAGGTTTGTTTGAATAAATAGGCTGCATATACTATCGCTCTGAGTTTTACAACGCCCTGGCCTCAGTATACAACACTACCAAGTACAGAGGTTTTACTGTGTATGAATGAGACTATACCAATTCAGCACAACAAGTGTTCTATCAGAAACCTTTAAAAGCCTTCTGACAAATGTGCTTGATAAGTGTTCAAGAGGCAGAATGCCATATTTTGATTCATTGTGTCATTTTAATGTGCTTTTAACCAATCAGAATTCAGGATTTAATTAGCATATTTAATATTCTGGGAGACGTCAGACTGGAAAGTAGTGCGCACACACCTGTCCATAGTGTTCCTATTGGGTTTATATGGGAACCAACCTAGTATCTGAGCGGAAGTGTCACCTGTCAAAGCCAGCTGGATCAGGACATTTCTTTCCATCCGGAATCCCAACCATTCCCTCCACCTGGGTTATGCCTGGCTAAGAGATTCTCTCGTGAAAGATAGTTATTTCATCACTACCCACTACTAAACAACATACCACTTCAAGCAGCTTTATGTTAGTTGTGGCCGCTAACCATCTGAGGAGTTGGTTAGTAAAATTCCAGCGACCTGTGCCGCTCGGTGGACCTCTTGTTTAGCCAATCAAAACTTCAGGAAATTGACACCTGGCTGCACAGATAGTCACACAGAGCACACCTGTTGAGAGGAGTGGGGTCCACCAAACTGATGCATCCCCCTATATTCATCATGGCTTTAAGTTCATTTCCCATCAACTGCATGGCATGGTGGCCATGATGTCACACGCTGTTGTGTTAGAGAGGCTCTGCTTTTTCCACTGGTGGCATCTGGTTCTGACAACTCTCACTCTCACTTTGTAATCTCAGCTACTCTGTGCAGGTCCACTAAAAGCTTGTGGATCCTTGGGACCAAATTAAGGGTCCACAATCTGTATGGTGATGTCCCATTCCAAGTTCATGATCCCACAAAGTCCAAGCCTCTGAGAGGTACAAAGTTCCAACAACTCATACAAAACAACTGTCTTGTTGTACAGTCCAAAATGGCTGTACGAACAGACAAGCCACATGACTTGGGTGAAACTGGAATGATCATTTGAGAGAGGGCCCAAAGTGTCAAAGCAGTGAGTCACTCCTCCAGTTGACACATTAGAAGATTTCACACTAGTTGCGGGTTGACTCCTCCAGGTCTTACTGCACAAGTGTAAAATTCCAAATCAACCACAACTTAATTTTAGCTTCACAGGTCAGCTACTTCCAACGGTGTAAATCTTCCCCGGCTTGTGTTGCGGCCTTCACCCCACACTGGAGTTCCACTTGGAGGACTAAAAGCAAAGTTACCTGAAAAATGTTAATGCTCATATTTTTATTTTGCTGAAGAAACTGGTATTTGCCATTCGCCATAAATACATGTTTTGATGACAACACACCAATACGGAAGTTTTCATAGCCTGAAAGCAATGAAATTGTTTTTCAAGTACAAACAACTTTTCAGAAAAGTGTAAGAACAGGTGGGAATTTATCTTTACAGCAATACAAGGACATTGTAATTCAGTTCCAATGCGTCTCTAAGATGCTGTAAGTCCACATCGTTAGCCACGGTGAAGACACATTTTGTGCCTGTTTTAAAGACTTTTAACACAAATCAGCCACAACTGGCCCCAGAGACGCCAACACAGCTATTCAAACGCCATGTGTTGCAGTGAAGTTAGCTGGGAGTGGGGGTGGGGGTGAGGGACACCCCTTTAATTCTACCATCCCCTGAGACAACACCACAAAAGTGTATAGTGATAGACAGCTATGAGATGACTTAACCACAGCATACCAGCAAAAGATCTTCAATTGAGTGACAATACTTTAGCTTAGGGTTTCACTGGACTCCCATAGAAGAAACAGGGAAAAGTCTTTGCATACTTCCAGTCAGATGAAAATGTATTTCATTTTGGCTGAGCTTTGGTCAGTCGACCTTCATCAGAGCACTGGACTCCCATAGGAAATACCCAACTGTCAACTGTCAAAGTCATGGACAAAATAATCCAAGGCAATTAGAAGACCAACACACCAACTTCTACAGTCAAAGTTAAGTATTCAAGCAATACCAACATAAACCCAATGTTGGATGAAATTAACCTGCTATAAAGTTGTTCAATTCTAATGTTGTCAGACTTTATTCACATACTCGTCTCCCTAACTTTTCTGTCCCTGACACAGTCTCTCACACACAGACACATGCACATTGGGTAAAGCTTAGCCCCAAGCAGACACATAGAGAGAGAAAGAGAGGGAGAGAGAGAGATTAAAGAAAGGGCCACCCTCATGCCAACGGTATCCCCACAGTTGAGAGAGAAGCAGCCTCCCACCTACCTTCACAGAGTTGCAGTGCTGGAGCCCTCTACAAGGCAAAGCCTGCTGTTGGAACCCGAGAATGGTGTTTCTCTTTTTTCTATCCCCTCCCACCGGTTTTCTTTTTTCTATACCCCCCTCCCCTCCACTCCCCTCCACTCCCTTCTCCTATCTCCCCCTCCCCTCTCTTCTCTTGCTGTCCAGCCTTCTATGCTGAGACAGGGATACTGGCAGCACTTTGAGAGGTCAGCATTTTATTATTCTGGCTTTGCAAGAGCGACTGTGAATCACTGAGCAGAGTGAGAGAGGAAGAGGAAGAGGGAGGGAGGGAGGGAGGGAGGGAGTTGAGCGATGCCAATGTGCTAATCAGTGCCTCAATTAATATAGGGGTGTGTAGTGTAGTAGGTAACAGGGACATCTACTGGTGCTTTCTGAATCTCTGACAAAAGTTGTAACTACAGCTTATCAAGTTAAGACAGTATAAAGTGGTACTCTGTGGTATTCATAATTCCTATCGTACCTTTACTCAACATCTCCATCCCAGACTCCCTTTTAATAATACCGCTAGGCTAGGCTAGGTTACTGCATTTAGAGACAACATGTGATTTGAGTATGAGAGGGGCCTCCTTGTCCAATAGGGTCATCAGATGAATCCATGTTACTGACCAACACTGGGGTGGCCTAAACTGTGAACTTCCAGCAACCTGAAACAAACAGAACATGACATGGAGGAGAGTTCCAAGGGGTTGGCTAATTAAGCGTTAGTGAACAGGAGGGTTAATGCAAGCTTCACAAAGTAGCTCTAGGGGTCAGTGTTATGGTCAGTTGATATTTTTAGGAAGAGATTAAGGGACAGGATAAGGATTTTAGACCTGGGTTCGAATAACTGTCACTACAGTCTTTATCTCTTCCCTTATCTAGATATATTCCTTGCCATCCTTTCAAGTTCTTTGATTCGTTCTCTTTGTCGATGCATGTTTTCTTCACTGTGAAGAACTGTGGGCTAAGCACCAATAACTGTACTGGGCCTATCTGTAAGATGTAATTGTGCCTCTATAAGCTATATTCAGTTGGTTCTGTAGTCTTGCTTGCCAGATTCATGGTGCTCCTTTACAGCAGGTTTAATATCCGGTGCAAGGGCCAGTTTAACAAATGACCACATGGTGGCAGTACATACTCAAAGTTGAATGTGTCCTAATTATTCATGAGTTCTAAGAGTTAATATGATGCTTCTGGTAGTTTCTGGTATTTGAGGGTTGTTTCTGATAGTATGATGTTTTCAGGTTGTATTGGGTTGCTAGGATCCCAACCCAGTTAAGAAAACAACAACATATATGGCATGCTTGACATATTTGTATTGTGTGTGTGTATCCTACAGCACACATATGAAAGGGAAAATGTTACCAGACTGCATTCTTCTGTTCCTTATGATTAGTTCTCATAGTTCTCTGCCCTTTTGAGTGAACAATAGATACAGTATAAAAAAGGTTGGTTTACTGTTGAATTAAATCAATCATAAATGTAGGGAAACCGCCTGCTCCAAGGTGAGGTGCCATGTCTTCAAGGTTGTTTTCCCAAGCATTTTCTTTGTTGACTCACAGCAGTTTAATCAAGCAACCTGCTACCAAGTTATGTGTCTCATCACAGTATTGGTCTGATGTTGTTTGACTTGAAGGTTGTGTTTTTCGTCCCTCTTTGGTTTCATTTTGACATTTTTATTTATTTATCACATACTGTTTTGATAATTCAAAGTAAAACTCAACTGAACCTCATGATGTGTTTTGTTTTTGTCTGTTATATGTGTAACCCCCCCCCCCCCTCCCCCCCAACTCCCTGGGGTATTATCAGTCAACAGGAAACTACACTAGAGTGGGTAGAATGGGGCTCTCCCCTGACGTTCAAGCACTCACACCGCACCCGATCCCCAGGGACAAGAAAATTAAGTGGCTTCTGAAAATCTGTTTCATTATATATATATATATATATATATATATATATATATATATATTTATATATATATGTATTACTAAAGAAACCCCTCCTGTTTTAATAGTAACAAATGGCTCTAAGATCACCACTTTAGAATAAGCACAACCTCTGGAAAAGGTCACATTAAACTGGGTGTATTTTCCCCATGAATTACACTCACACAATTACCTGCTAACTAGAAAAGAGAAATCCCATACACAGGAACGTACACACTTCCCTGTTCAAAGCTGTGAATTGAATGCAGAAACCTTTTTCGATGTCACAGAAATAGGACTGAGCTGAAAGGACTGTAATTCACTGTGTGGCCAACAGATGGCCTCTGCCTTACAGAATGAGGATGGAACATGACAAGCCCATAACTGACAATAGGCCTTTGTCCCAAGGAATGTTCCCACAGAGCTGGTGTAGCAGCCTACATAGAAGGATCAGAGCAGTTGGTGCTGTGTTTACAGTAAACAAGCTCTGTCCTTCTTGGACTTGACTGTATGTTCCTCTGCCTTTGTTATGGTTGAAGAACACCTTCACCCATAGACTACATGGGATATAAAACCACAAACTGCACCATTCCAACACCACCTTAATATGGATCATCTGCTCGACCTACTAAGTCAATTCAAACCTGCCTGTGTGACTCCTGAAAGTATGTGCTCTGTGGTATTGGGAAACGTGTGTCTCGTGTAATGTTGGCTGTGGTTTGTCTAATAAATTGTGACCACAACGTTCAATGTCTGTGTACTGTATAAGCTGTATCCTTGGTGATAGAGCAGGCAGCGTTTTTGAAAGATAGGTCAGTTCATGGTGGTAACTCAGTTAACTCAGTTAAAGTACCAGAACATTGACTAGGGATCACAGGTAGATTCTGAATGGCCGCTCCCTTTGACTCACCTAAATGCCTATACAAAGTCCAGTGACTAGGTACATTGGAACTACAGTATCATATTGTAGATCTGGGCGGTGTTCAGGGTGGAATTATTATATATAAATATTTTTATTGAACCTTTATTTAACTAGGCAAGTCAGTTAAGAACTAATTCTTATTTACAATGATGGCCTACACCAGCCAAACCCGGACGACACTGGGCCAATTGCGCGCCGCCCTATGGGACTCCCAGTCACAGCCGGTTGTGATACAGCCTGGAATCGAACCAGGGTGTCTGTAGTGACACTGAGATGTGACACTCTAGCACTGAGATGCAGTGCTTTAGACCACTGCACCACTCGGGAGCCCAATTACATTACTGGAATGCATTTGTGTTGTCTGAGTAGTCAGCATAGCAGCCGAGACTACGATCGTGTGGAAATGACCTTCAAAAGGTTATTGATAGCTCAAGAAATATTTAAGTTCAGTCAAAGATTTAATTTCTGTCCTTGTTCGCATGATTATGATAAGATATCACCTGTCCATAGGGCGGGGTTATTGCATTTGTGTCTGCCATATATCTAGGTAAGTAATCTGGGCTTGATAAAGACTGCATGTTATGGTTATGAGTACGAAGCAAGGTCCCACCTTGAGTTGCATGTTTCAAACATGTAAAGAGTCAGCTTTTAGAACGGAGATTAACCAATTCATTTTAAACCTCTCCCTGTCATCTACCTTTCTCTTCTTCTGAGCACCAGAGGGACTTAAACATCAAGATGGGGTTTAATTTATGCATAGAATAGAGATATTGACATCCTAAATCAATGTACATTCCATGAATTAAGACATTTGGGAATTGGAACCTGAAATGCTCATAAAACGTCATTTGTTCATAAATAAATAAATACATGTATGAATAAATAAAAGTGAATGGGGAAAAGCTGAATGGAGACGGGTAAGTGATCTATGAGTAAGGCCATAGCGTTCATGGTCACATGGCTGATCGTATATCCTTTGTCCCTGAACCTCACAGGGTGCTTTGTCTGTGAGAGGGGATCCGATTTCCCTTCTTGTTTGATGTCTCTTCCTCCCCCTATTCCACCTTCCACCCTCTGTTCAACAAATACAGAGAAACTTGATATAAAACAGCATCTAAATGCTACTGAATTAGCAGTATGTTTGAATTTACCACGAAACCTCTTTAGGACAAAATGTCTAGGCACAAGTATTTGTGCTATTGAGTATTTGTGCTGTTCCTAGAGTTTTCCTAGAAGGGTTTGGTATGTATCATGTTTATATATAAAAAAAAGACATGACCTGAATTTCTATACCCACCCCAGACTATAGGATAATCCATCTTAACGATCGAGAAGATCTCACCCAATTTATACTAGAAAATAACATGTGGTATGTAAAGCATCCATTTGAATGTATTGTGAGTGGGCTCTCCTTTCTGGCTGGTGGGCTGCCTGAGAGACTAACAGGGTCTGCCTGGGTCAGGGGCCTCTTCCCGTACCACAGGCGTCATTGAGCGGCATAACAAGAACCCCCTCAGCGTCCTTCCTCCAGCCAGACTGATGTCAGGGCCGTGGAATGTGGAAAACAGATCGTACGGGGGCCTTGTTTTCCCTACTGAATAGTCCTTGGGCAGGAATCCAGACCACAGGCCACACAGAAGGGGAGGGGGATAGGAAAGAAGCCAAGAAGGCAGAGAAAAAAAGCACTTTACTGGAAACTCACAGGGGGAAAGTAGTCATAGAGAAAGCTAAATTGTGATCAAGGGAGAAAGAGAGAATAAATTGGTACACTAAAAGAAAGAGAATGATAGAAGGAGCGAGGACAAAGTGAAATAAGTAGTTTGTCAGCAGAAAGGATGTGGATGAGGAGTGGAGGGAGAAAAAAAAGAATCACTATATCAATCAAAATGGAGAGGGGAAATCCAAAAGCCCAAAATGAAATAGAGCTAGAGACATAACAGAAAAAAACATTGAGCAAAGTAAAAACACCTAGAAGTCTAGACGAGCCTAAAGTAGCTGAAAGCAAAATATGAAATATGTGTTGGATGGGCATCAATTTTGTTCACTTCAGTTCACTTTACTTTATTGGCCTTTGAAATCAATAATCTCACATTCTCAAGCACTTTAATTAAAAGACAATAGTATTTGGACAATAGTCAACAGGTGAGAGGGAGAGCGAGAGACAGGCAGAAAGATAAAAGGCAGAAAGGACAAAGAAAATATGAAGATGAAAGTCATGATGTCATACAGTTGGAGATCAGATGCGTTATCAAGGACGGTGACGCAAAGCACCAGTAGGTTATATGCACAAAAACAGATGATATCATAAGATGAAAAATAAATCAACAAAAGCAACATAACAGACAAGTCTATACAGAATATGATTAAAGAATGAAACACAGAAAGTGAAAGTAAAAGGGTGACATCATGATTGAGAAAACAACAGCGAAACAAAACAGAAAATGCAAAAGTTGCCTAATGAAGGTATGGAGTGCAATCCTCCTCAAATTCCCGTCACCTAATTATCTCATCATGGTGAGCTGTTACGGCATGCTTGCGAAACTAACGCACATCATCTTCTGTCTGGAACAAACTGTCTGCTTTACCACTGTACATTTAGTTCCATAATACGGTCCTCATTCTGTAGCAGCATGACACATGACCCCTGAAATGGAATGAAGTAGGATTACAGTGTCTGAATAAGTACATTAAACAAGTTGATGGGTTACAAAAGAATGATTAGCTCTAATAATAGCAGTGTTTGTTTTGATGCAGTGCCATCGTAGGTGACATACCACCTATGGAGTCACGCCAACATTTGACCCTTTCTCTGTGTTGTTCTGAGGATAAACTGACCATGTCATTTCAGCATCACGTAATGTCTGTTAAAGGGGACGACGCCTCTCTCTTATGTAAGATTTATCCTGCAAGCCGGGGCATGCTGCCCATGCAGGCACAGCCCAAAGTTGGATTCCTAACTGCCGCGCGCGACATGGTGTTCCTCCCTTGGCCGGTGATGCAAATGTTCCATTAGGCATCCATTAGTCTGAAGACAAGCTGAAACAAGTTCCTTTTCTATCATATTTGTCTTTGTCACACTCACACACTCCTCGGTGCAGGACAATGCACAGTAACAGTGCTGTCATATTAAGATGACTTTATTTGTCAATTGCACACAAGGTCCAACCAAAATTTGACTTCTGCTTTTACAGGTTTTGGAGAGGTGTGGGGGGGCTGCCACACTGGGCGCCCAGGGAGCTGTTGTTGTTGGGGGGTTAAGAGCCTTGCTCAAGGGCACATATGGTACAGTGAAAGTGCAGGCATAGACTAGGAGGAAAGATGGGTTGTGTAATAACATTGTATGTTTACTGTAGCTACATCTGATAGTCTATGTAGGTCATAGATATTAGACCCTGACCTGACCACTGAAATGACATTTTCGGCTCATGTCATGTTCCTTTTTAGAGGGTTAATACTGGAGAATTGGGTAAACATAATTCCATGGGTTTGTGTTTGGTTTGAGTGCTGTGTGATTTGTGAATGTAGGGAGGTAGATCTTCCACAGCAACAAACACAGTCTGTGGAACCTTGCCAAAATACCACAGAAATCGACCCATAATCCACCAGATGCACCAGATAAATCCCATGTAATTCCCAGCTGCAGCCTTGAGCACAATTGAAAAAGCATTTAGGCCTAAATATCTCTATCACTAATAAAAACAATGAATCAAGTGAACTGCTGGGTGGATTTCAGGCTCGTTAGTCAAATTTGCACAAGATTAGCCATAACAAATGATGAGTATATTCAACACTGCACAAAATGTACAATTTCGTTGCAATTAAGAAACCAGGAAAACATCCTGGTCCATCAATTTAAAAACTAAGAATCATGCCTCTGCAGGTGATTTGAAGGAGCTGTGAGCTGCATGCCTGCCACATGACTAAGATGGTGTGTTCTCCATTCATTGTTCAATCTTTCACTTAAGAACATTTCAACCATTCCTGGACAGCCAATCCTTAGTTTGTTTTAATGGGTGCGGCGTTGTCACGCCCTGACCTTAGAGAGCCTTTCTTTTTCTCCATTTGGTTAGGTCGGGGGGTGATTTGGGTGGGCATTCTAGTTTTTCTATTTCTTTGTTGACCGGGTATGGTTCCCAATCAGCTGTCTATCGTTGTCTCTGATTGGGGATCATACTTAGGCAGCCTTTTTCCCACCTTAGTTTGTGGGATCTTGTTTGTGTGTAGTTGCTTTCTGCACTGCATGTAGCTTTACGTTCGTTTTGTATTTTTGTTGTTTTTTCGGTGTCATTTAAAATAAAGAAAAATGCACGCCTACCACGCTGCACCTTGGTCCAACCCATCTCTAAACGATTGTAACAGGCGTGGCATAATAGCTCAGTTGCTATGTAGGATTCTAACCTTAACCTCAATATTAGGAAGGTGTCCTTAATTTTTTGTACACTCATTGTAGGTCTGGTTATATTTACTCTATAGCATATATAGTCCATAAAGTGTGTTCATGTACTGTATGGTCTTGGATACTAAAAAACTTTTAGATAAGAGGGTTACCCTTAGACACAAACCAATACCTTCATATAAGACATAAACCCATACATCTTTATTGACGACTGGAACACAACACACATTAACATTATTGAGACCATATCGAAATCTTGGGTTTGAATGTCGACACACATCACTTTGCCTTGGAGACCATATGATGATAGATGCACTCTACAAACCACTTTGCAGAGCCTTCATCCGCTCATTTTGTGCATCTGTCCATTTACCTTTGGTCACCGTGGGGCTCGCGCAGGTTTTAATTTGTTCTTTTTTTTTTAGCTCTAATCCTTCTCCCAGCTGTTGTAAACATGGTTTCTGGCAGAGTGTCAGAGTAACTTACACAACAGACAGCAACACTGGGCTAAAGGTGCAGTGCTGTACCCGGAGACAGATACACAATTAGGGTCCTTTACAAACCTTTGAATATCCCTTAACTGGTTTATGTTTTGTAATGTGTTTTCTAATCTGAGGAAATTGGTCTCTACAATATGGTGATCATTTTCTGTAGTGAAGTATTATTGTTTGAAACATTTTTCTACAGTTTCATGTCATTTAAAGATTGAATTTGCATTAGGGGAAACAGCGCCACTGCTGGCCCCAGCGCCACTGTTATTGTTTTTGTTTTGTTAATGAAAATGGAGGATTCGGCAGTGTGGTATTAAAAATTGTAGTGCATATTCTGTCGCACTCCTCCTCCTCACACTTACTGGTAAAAAAAATCATAAATGCTAATGTTTATTATCTGATCAAATTGGTCTTTATGATATGGTCATAATTTCCACTAGTGGTGAAGTATTAATATTCGAAATATTGTAATTGTTTTCATACCATTTTATGTACTTAAGCACTTGAAGAGTTTATTTACAAAACACTATATCCACCAATTTTTCACATTTGTGTTTTTTCATCAGAAATGATTGCTTATGGGTACCTTCATTTGTCTGTAAAATATATATTTTTAATCATAGATTTTAGAGGTGTATGCTTTTTTTTCTATATATCCATTGTACATGTATATTTATTGTTTAGCTTAAATGGAATGTTCTTTATCCTGTATATTTGACAGTGATATGTGGTTGTCTCACCTAGCTATCTTAAGATGAATGACCACTTACTGTAAGTACTGTAAGATAAGAGCATCTGCTAAATGACTAAAATGTCAAATGTAAATGTTTTACATACAGATATCACATTACTGTATTGAAGTAAAAAAATATATGTTGCTGTCACAAATGTATCATTTGTAAATGTCTTTATTAAAAACATAGTTACTTGTTACATTTGACTGTGTACTAATTATTTCTCGGAGGCGGATAAATAGCATTTAGCAAAACAGTTATTGTCTTTCTGACATGAAACCATCATGTGATTTTTTTATATTTTGTACTTTCACCCCTTATTCTCCCCAATCTCGTGATATCCATTTGGTAGTTACAGTCTTGTCCCATCGGTGCAACTCCCCTATGGACTCGGGAGAGGCGAAGGTCGAGAGCCATGCGTCCTCTGAAACAAGACCCTGCCAAGCCACACTGCTTCTTGACACACTGCCCGCTTATCCAGGAAGCCAGCCGCACCAATGTGTCGGAGGAAACACCGTCCAGCTCAAGTGATAGATTTTTGTCATTGAACAACCCCATGCCATGATTGGATTTCTTTTATAATTTCTTTTAAAAAATAAAGCAAATTTACCTACATTTGTCAGAATATTTAAGAAATAAGGCCCGAGGGGGTGTGGTATATGGCCAATATACCACGGCTAAGGGCTGTTCATAGGCACAACGCAATACGGAGTGCTAGGTCACAGCCCTTAGCCGTGTAATACTGGCCCTATAACAAACCCCTGAGGTGCCTTATTGCTATTATTAACTGGTTACCAACATAATTACAGCAGTAAAATTAAATGTTCAATATATTTATAAACTGGGTGGTTCGAGCCCTGAATACTGATTGGCTGACTTATTTTTACTGCTCTAATTACATTTGTAACCAGTTAATAATAGCAATAAGGCTCCTCGGGGGTTTGTGACATATGGCCAATATACCACGGCTAAGGGCAGTGTATTTGGACGCAATACACAAAACTGGACACTGCCCTTAGCCGTGGTATATTGGCCATATACCACACCCCCTTTGGCCTTATTTCTTAAATATTCTGGGTAATGGGCAAAATGGGTACTTTCTGGGCACGCATAGGGTACTTTCCTCTTGTAAAAGCACAACTACCAAATAGGTATATGGGTCACTAACTTTTACTGCTCCACCTCATAGCTTTCTGTGACATGATGGTTGATCTGAAACCTCTCGCTAACTAACTGTACACTCTCACACACTAATTGTGGTCTGCTTTACCGCATTCTACCACTTTCGGAAATCTCTTTCAATTCCATTGAGGGACTTTTTTCAAATTTCCAGCTGTCTTAACTGGTAGAACAAGCTGGCCCTCGTCCAGGACCCTGCCCTGAACTTTAGTTACTGTCACTAGACAGCTACCACCTGGCTACTCTACCATGCACCTGAGTCTGCTGGCCCTATGTACATAGTCATGGACCACCGGTCACTTTAAATAATGTTTACATACTGTTTTACCCACTTGATATGTATATACTGTATTCTAGTCCTGGCCTATGCTATTTAACTATTGCAGTACATATACTATTCTTAAGATATACTACATATTCTATCCATAGGCTGTCTATATTGTCTATGCATCCCAACACATATGTACAGTACCAGTCAAAAGTTTGGACACACCTACTCATTCCAGGGCTTTTCTTTAGTGTTACTATTTTTTACATTGCAGAATAATAGTGAAGACATCAAAACGCTGAAATAACACATATGGAATCATGTAGTAACCAAAAAAGTGTTAAACAAATCAAAATAGATTATTCAAAGTAGCCACCCTTTGCCTTGATGACAGCTTTGCACACTCTTGGCATTCTCTCAACCAGCCACATGAGGTAGTCACCTGGAATGCATTTCAATTAACAGGTGTGCCTTGTTAAAAGTTAATTTGTGGAATTTTTTAGCAAATCAGTTGTATTGTGACATGATAGGGTTGGTAGACAGAATATAGCCCTATTTGGTAAAAGACCAAGTCCATATTATGGCAAGAACAGCTCAAATAGATATGAAAGTCAGTCAATAATGAACATTTCAAGAACTTTGAAAGTTTCTTCAAGTGCAGTCGCGAAAACCATGAAGCGCTATGATGAAACTGGCTCTCATGAGGACCACCACAGGAAAGGAAGACCCAGAGTTACCTCTGCTGCAGAGGATAAGTTCATTAGAATTACCAGGCTCAGAAATTGCAGCCCAAATAAATGCTTCTCAGAGTTCAAGTAACAGACAAATCTCAACATCAACTGTTCAGAGGAGACTGCGTGAATCAATCCTTCATGGTCGAATTGCTGCAAAGAAACCATTACTTAAGGACACAATTAAGAAGAACAGACTTGCTTGGGCCAAGAAACACAATCAATGGACATTAGACCGGTGGAAATCTGTCCTTTGGTCTGATGAGTCCAAATTTGAGATTTTTGGTTCCACCCGCTGTGTTTTTGTGAGATGCAGAATAGGTGAACGGTTGATCTCTGCATGTGTGGTTCCCACCATGAAGCATAGAGGAGGTGTGATGGTGTGGGGGTGCTTTCCTGGTTACACTGTCTGTGATTTATTTAGAATTCAAGGCACCCTTAACCAGCATGGCTACCACAGCATTCTGTAGCGATACACCATCCCATCTGGTTTGTACTTTGGGGGACTATCATTTGTTTTCAACAGGACAATGATCCAACACACCTCCAGGCTGTGTAAGGGCTATTTGACCAAGGAGGAAAGTGATGGAGTGCTGCATCAGATGACCTGTCCTCCACAATCACACGACCTCAACCCAATTGAGATGGTTTGGGATGAGTTGGACTGCAGAGTGAAGGAAAAGCAGCCAGCAAGTGCTCAGTATATGTGGGAACTCCTTCAAAACTGTTGGAAAAGAATTCTAGGTGAAGCTGGTTGAGAGAATGCCAAGAGCGTGCAAAGCTGCAAAGGGTGGCTTTAAAGAGTCTAAAATATAAAATATATTTTGATTTGTTTAACACTTTTTTTGGTTACTACATGATTACATATGTATTATTTCATAGTTTTTATATCTTCACAATTATTCTACAATGTATAAAATAGTAAAAATAAGGAAAAACCCTTGAATGAGCAGGTGTGTCCAAACTTTTGACTGGTACTGTATATACTGTATTTATACTTTGGACTCCGACATTGCTCATCCTAATATTTCTATATTTCTTAATTCCATTCTTTTACTTTTTAGATTAGTGTATATTGTTGTGTATTGTTAGATATAACTGCACTGTTGGAGCAAGGAACACAAGCATTCCGCTACACCCGCAATAACATCTGCTAAATATGGTATGACCAATAAAATTTGATTTGAAGTGATTAGGATGGAGTCACTTCCTCCTGGCCATATATGGCACTGATTTCCTGAAACAAACCCTTGTACGTATGATGTGGTGTTGCTACCAGGACCTGCATAATCCAGTCAAATCTGGTCTTCACAGGATTCAGGACTACTCTCTTTCAGTATCAGCTGACAGTGTTTTCCCCTAAGGTGCTAACAAAGCAAAAACAGCCAATTTTCCTGAGAAAGGCGTGGGAACACTATTTTAGGACCAGTTGTAGCTAGCTAACTATGAGCTCAGGCATGACTATACCTCACATTGTGCTAATCCTGCTCCTACCTTGCTGGTTAGAAATAGGAATAACCCTCCTCCACCTGCCACCCATACCCAAAACAGAACAAACTGGAAAAACAGAATGGGGGATTACAACAACGAATTGAGCATGTTGGATCTTGAAAGAGGATGCTAATTGCAACAGCATTGCCAGCTGTTCGTTTGATTACTAATGTTTAAACGTAAGGCTGTGACATATAGACATTCAAAGTAGTGAGCATAGCCCAAATGTAAATCACCGTACAACTCCAAGGAACTGAAATTAACCTCAACTCGGATTCATAACTGAATTAGCCTCCAAACATCCACTTTAATTGAATTTGTCCTGCAAATCTAATCACTAATCCAAACTTTGTAACAAATACACAAAGAAAGAGCTTGTTTTCCTCCAGTACACTGTTCCATTGGCTTTTGCTGGCAGCCTGGACAGATACTTCATTACCACACAGTTACAGTACATACTTCCCATTCCAAGTATTACTCACTAAACAAACAGTCACAGTGTCTATCTCTATGTGTGTCAGAGAGAATAAGCTATTTCTTATTATATTCCGGCTGGTTCGAGTCCTGAATGCTGATTGGCTGAAAGCTGTAGTATATCAGACCGTATTCCACTGGTATGACAGAGCATTTATTTTTACTGTTTTAATTATGCTGGTAACTAGTTTATAATAGCAATAAGGCACCTCTGGGTTTGTGATATTTTGCCAATATACCACGGCTAAAGGCTGTATCCAGGCCCCCCGTGTTGCGTTGTGCTTACACATACTGTCCATCTTATTCAGTGGGGAGACTATGTGATCGAACATGGTTTATCAAGAGCCATAACCAGAAGACAACAACACATCAGATGAGAGAGGAGCTGTGTGTGCTAAAGCTCATTTCCTGGTATATTGCTTCACCACAGACAAGCCTGCTCTTGTATGCCTGCCTGCCTGCTGGTAAACTAGCCAGGGTAAATTTGTTTTAGGAGGAAGCAAACATCATGTGCAAGGAGTGGGGAGAAGGACAGAAAGCCTATGGGAAGAATAGTGGAGGCTGTGGAGAGAAGGAGAGAATATTGACTGACACGTCAATTTCTGTAAAGAATATTATATTTACTGACAGTATCAAATGTCACTGGCTCGTCACGGCAAGGACAAGACAGGTGACTGTGACAATGGAGGGGAAAGTTGAAAAAAAGCAGGAAGTAAATATGAATCCAGGAACACACAATGGGAAGTTAATTTGTTGAAGTTTGTTGGTGTGAGCTGAAATAGGTTAAAAGTACTACCAGGAAGGCATGTTAGCTAGAATAACCAAATTAAAATAATATATTTTTATGTAGCTACTGTGACAGAAAAATATATCCAAAGAGTTGGCTAGCCTTAGCAGGAACACAGTAGATGATTCAGGAATGTTAGTTTCAGTGAAGTGCCACTGTGGCAGTCTGATGCTCATGAGACTTCAATATAACTTTTATGGTGTGCTGTTGTGTGGTCATTTCCTTTTTATAGATAGTCTATGCTTACTCATTCAAACCATAATAACCCCACTGGAATGTTCAGGGGGAATCATAGAGACTGGCCTTTTGTGCCACGGAGACTCAGTAAGGTAAAACACTGAATAGTGTGTGTGTGTAGCGAAGTGTGTCTATAAGCCTGAGTGTGTTTGAAACTTGAGAGCCGCTTCCTTAAGAGAATGTGCGTGGGAGGCGAAAGAATGCGGTGAGCCGAGCCAAGCTGTCATTTTCTGTGAACGTAGACGTAAATTCTCAGTCGACAGACTCCTCCAACACAATGGCCTTTAATAAAGCTAGCACTGAGTGGGAGAGCCAGAAGTTGATCAAAAAACCCTGGAGGTGTGTTAACACCTGAAGGCGGGCTTCAGTTCAGAGATGGGTAAATACCAGACCATAATAAAAAAGTCCAGATCATAAGATAGGTGTTTTCCTATATCAAAAGAAAGTGGGAGAATACTGGTGCAATGTACAACCTTAATCAATTAACAGAGGAAAGATCCCCCTTCTTGAACAAATTGTAAACAAACCAAAAGAAATTGCTCCATTTCAATATGTACTTTTGGGATCCTGCTAAATACACTCTGTTCTGTTCTCATTCATGGGATTCTTTGACATTCTCTCCTGGCAGCTCATTCAAGAAGGGCTATCTACACCCCCCTCCCCTCCTTGAAATCTAGAGGCAATGTCAAGGACATTGGATATAGGGATAGTCTGTTGCTGAACCATCATTGGCTAGAAAACACTTCCCTTATCTACAACTTTCATCCTAGTTGACTTTTATATGTTAGAACTGTTATATTGTGTTTTGCTTTGAGTGTTTCTTGTATCCGTCAGTCTATCCTCTCTGCAATGTAATGTGTTTCTCTTCCCCTAAAGTATTCACTTTGTTCCCATATTGGGGTAAATTGCTTGACCTGGGTTGTTTGGTTTCGTTTTCAAGGACCTGATAATCTGCTGAATTCGTGTGTTGAAAAGAGAGAGAGAGAAACAGAGTGAAACAGTGTCCCTGTCAAACAACCTAAGGTTAACTTGCAAAAAACATATTATTTTCCTTCTGAAAAATCTACAAGCAAGTGATGACATGTTCTCATCATACATTATATATACAAAAGTATGTGGACACGCCTTCAAATGAGTGGATTTGGCTATTTCAGCCAAGCACGCAGCCATGTAATCTCCATAGACAAACATTTGCAGTAGAAGGCCTTACTTAAAAGCTCAGTGACTTTCAACGTGCCACCATCATAGAATGCCACCTTTCCATTAAGTCAGTTTGTCAAATTCATGCCTTGCTAGAGCTGCCCTGGTCAACTGTTAAGTGCTGTTATTGTGAAGAGGAAACGTATAGGAGCAGCAACGGCTCAGCTGCGAAGTGGTAGGCCACACAATTCATAGTGCCAACTGTAAAGTTTGGTGAAGGAGGAATAATGGTCTGGGGCTGTTTTTCATGGTTTGGCTAGGCCCCTTAGTTCCAGTGAAGGGAAATCTTAACGCTACATCATGTGATTACATTCTAGACGATTCTGAGCTTCCAACTTTGTGGAAACAGTTTGGGGAAAGCCCTTTCCTGTTCCAGTATGAAAATGCCCTTGTGCACAAATCGAGATCCATACAGAAATGGTTTGTTGAGATCTGCGTGGAAGAACTTGACTGGTCTGTGCAGAGCCCTGACCTCAACCCCATCGAACACCTTTGGGATGCATTGAAACGCTGACTGCGAGCCAGGCCTAATTGGCCAACTTCAGTGCCCGACCTTACTAGTGCTCTTTTGGCTGAATGGAAACAAGTCCCTGCAGCAATGTTCCAACATCTAGTGGAAAGCCAGAAGAGTGGAGGCTCTTATAGCAGCAAAGGGGGGACCAACTCCATATTAATGCCCATGATTTTGGAAAGAGATGTTCGATAAGCAGGTGTCCACATACTTTTGGTCATGTAGAATATTTTGACATGACGTAATTTCACCAAAGTGTAAACATCCACAAAACAATATGATTTGGATCCATTCGAGATAGAGAAGACCAAGACAAGCCAAGCTGTCAACATTTTATTTATAAGAATAGCTTGTAGCTTTCCACACTATGGCACCAACAACAAGCACAGTACCAAGCAAGCCAAAGAGCAATGGTTTGTCTTTATCAGTACCTCACCTTTGCAAGTGCAGCCCCTAGCTGTTGTTAGTAGTGCCTGGTTAAAAGAGTGAGCTATTAGCCATTGTGCTGAAGGCTAAACCTTAAACACTGATGCCATTAATGTGTGCTGATAACATGTGCACGTGTACATGCATTTGCATGGCTCACACCAAAACAAACTTGCTTCAAAACAATGAGTCAAAGGTCGCAAAAATGCAGATTCTGCTCAAGGATGTTTGATACACTCAACTCAATTTAGGAATCATATAGGATTAGTTGCCCACAGAAAAGGTGAGCGGGTGTGGGATTGGCTTGAATGGGCACACACTCATGTCATAAATAGAGCTTTAACTATCAATTGGGTACTGTATGTGGGCATTAAATTGTGAAATACTCCGGGTTTTGATACCTTATTTACATGAATAATACATATTTAAAATAGATGGGTTGAGCAGCAGGATGACCACGGTAGACAGTGGTGTTCAGTTCCTCTATTCTGTAAGTGGGGGTCAATGAAACTGATGTTTTCTTATGTTCTCTTTCATGTGTGGTCTTTGGGGTTGTTGTTTTCCCCCAACCTATGTCCACTCCCATGGGTGGGAGCCCTCCAGGAAGCAAAGCTTTCAGTGTTACTGATGGGAAAACTACCTCCATGTAAACTAGGAGAGCCACTAATAAACAAACTACTAAACACACACACTTTAGGGATTAGGGTGGGACAGTACTCACCATTAACCGATTTTGCTGTCACCTTCACCTGATACCCCTTCAGCTTCTAGATGGTCAAAACAAACCATGCTGCATTGCAAACTAAAACCATTCTAATCAACATTGAAAGCAGTGAAGAAGTGAAGCTATCATGCTATTGTCAAACATATTCAACACAAAGCTTCTGTGCTGCTACTGGATTTACCTCAATCCACAGAAAGGGTGACCAATATTGGTTATCTTATGTTTAGTAGTACACTTAGCTGTGAAAGAAAGAGAGGTTCATGCAAGCGAGCAAGCAAACACCAAAGCAACAAAGTCAGTTACCATAATTAACAAAGATAAACATAGATCAAATCCTGCCTACACAGTAATTTCCCACGGAATATGATCCTGATAACAGAAGTATTCCTCTCATCTCTTGTCGCCCTAACTAACTTCAAGCACCAGCTGTCAGAGCAGCTCACAGATCATTGCACCTATACATAGCCCCTATACATAGCCCATCGGTAAATAGCCCATCCAACTACCTCATCCCCATACTGCATTTATTTATTTATTTTGCTCCTTTGCACCCCAGTATCTCTACTTGCACATTCATCTTCTGCACATCTATCACTCCAGTATTTAATTGCTATATTGTAATTACCTCGCCACTATGGCCTATTTGATTGCCTTACCTCTCTTATCTTACCTCATTTGCACACACTGTATATATACTTTTTTTCTTATTTTTTCTATTGTGTTATTGACTGTACGTTTGTTTATTCCATGTGTTGTTGTTTGTGTCTAACTGCTTTGCTTTATCTTGGCCAGGTCACAGTTGTAAATGAGAACTTGTTCTCAACTGGCCTACCTGGTGAAATAAAGGTGAAATACAATCATTCTTGCAGCGTTCCCATTTGGTCATTTCCCAATCAATTTAATTTCTTAAGTTGAATGCAATGCAAATACTTTTGGCGTATGATGTCATAACAATATATTTTATTTACAGTTATTTATTTCTAGGATAGTATCCCTCTTAAGACTGTAATGCATATACATCTTTGCAGACAAATATTTCACTTTTTAGCATTCCTTTAAATTTACACTAACACCTACACTATCTAGTAAGAAAAGAAAGGTTACCACTTTATTTTATGGTATAAAAATGAACAGCTATTTACAGTATAGGAATTACATGGCCACATGGTAAGTAAACAATAATAACCCATTAACCACTCATATGATATTCATTAAAACAAACATCATAGGCACCATTTAGTAGCAGTTAAAAACAAGCAGTGTTTCAATCTTTTGCTAAAAGTACCAGTTGATACGACACATTTCCTAGTACCAGGTAAATACCAGCGTAAACTATCATAAAATAAAGTGTTACCAACAATGTGCTGTTGAGGTTGGATTTGTCTTATATGACATTCTTCCAACCACGTATTTATGATGTTTATAACATAGCTTATGATATAACAAAATGGGGAACCTATACATTTTTAAAAAGCATGAGACAAGTACAGGCCTACTGCTTTCCATCGGCCAAAACTGCCAACACATGGTTAATATAAGGCTACAGGGTAAAGAAAGAACTGGTGGTGGTGAATCACCAGCATTCAGTTAATCAAAATGTCCTCCAGTAACCTTGAGTATAACCTTGACTGTAGTTTATAGTTGACGATCAGCATTCTCATTGGCTGAAAAAAACACAAGATCTGTCAAAGGTTAACATGGTCATAAAACACGTAGCCCTATGCGCCAAACTGAAAAACCTTTAATCAATATTCATACCTCATTGTCACGATATATAACAAACTAGTACTATGGCACACAGATACACGGTGGAGGTTTGACTTTGAACAATAACCAATGCATTGGTGAATGTATTACATCATCGTTATTATACTGTATTAAAAATCGAAACATATAGCCCAACGTTTGTTTCACAACTAAAGTTGTATAAATAACTCGAAATGAAGCTTATAGGAGGACCTGTTTCTTTGTTCACCGCTCAACAGCACTTCCTTGGAAATCGTTCGGGGAAAATATTCTTACTATTTTATTCAGCGACCTTCAATTGTATTGTTCATACTATAAAATAATAAAAAATAATGCCATGTACTTCTAAGCAAATCTTGCCTGCTAAATGAACTAGTATAGCTCACAGCCATATCAGGGCCTAACATAAGGACAACTCAGAGTATGCTATTCTGTTCTTCTGAAATAGACTACATTTTCTTCATATAATGTTTCTTTAGACCTGTCTAAAATAAATCATGGACTTATTGTGATGGTGTGTAGGCTATATTACATGGACTTATTGTGACGGTGTGTAGGCTATATTACATGGACTTATTGTGACGGTGTAGGCTATATTACATGGACTTATTGTGACGGTGTAGGCTATATTACATGGACTTATTGTGACGGTGGAGGCTATATTACATGGACTTATTGTGACGGTGTGTAGGCTATATTACATGGACTTATTGTGACGGTGGAGGCTATATTACATGGACTTATTGTGACGGTGTAGGCTATATTACATGGACTTATTGTGACGGTGTAGGCTATATTACATGGACTTATTGTGACGGTGTGTAGGCTATATTACATGGACTTATTGTGACAGTGTGTAGGCTATATTACATGGACTTATTGTGACGGTGGAGGCTATATTACATGGACTTATTGTGACGGTGTGGAGGCTATATTACATGGACTTATTGTGACGGTGTAGGCTATATTACATGGACTTATTGTGACGGTGTAGGCTATATTACATGTACTTATTGTGACGGTGTAGGCTATATTACATGGACTTATTGTGACGGTGTAGGCTATATTACATGGACTTATTGTGACGGTGTGTAGGCTATATTACATGGACTTATTGTGACGGTGTAGGCTAAATTACATGGACTTATTGTGACGGTGTGGGCTATATTACATGGACTTATTGTGACGGTGTAGGCTATATTACATGAACTTATTGTGACGGTGTAGGCTATATTACATGGACTTATTGTGACGGTGTGTAGGCTATATTACATGGACTTATTGTGACAGTGTGTAGGCTATATTACATGGACTTATTGTGACGGTGGAGGCTATATTACATGGACTTATTGTGACGGTGTGGAGGCTATATTACATGGACTTATTGTGACGGTGTAGGCTATATTACATGGACTTATTGTGACGGTGTAGGCTATATTACATGTACTTATTGTGACGGTGTAGGCTATATTACATGGACTTATTGTGACGGTGGAGGCTATATTACATGGACTTATTGTGACGGTGTGTAGGCTATATTACATGGACTTATTGTGACGGTGTAGGCTAAATTACATGGACTTATTGTGACGGTGTGGGCTATATTACATGGACTTATTGTGACGGTGTAGGCTATATTACATGGACTTATTGTGACGGTGTAGGCTATATTACATGGACTTATTGTGACGGTGGAGGCTATATTACATGGACTTATTGTGACGGTGTAGGCTATATTACATGGACTTATTGTGACGGTGTGGAGGCTATATTACATGGACTTATTGTGACGGTGTAGGCTATATTACATGGACTTATTGTGACGGTGTAGGCTAAATTACATGGATTATTGTGACGGTGTGGGCTATATTACAGGGACTTATTGTGACGGTGTAGGCTATATTACAAGGACTTATTGTGACGGTGTAGGCTATATTACATGGACTTATTGTGACGGTGTGTAGGCTATATTACATGGACTTATTGTGACGGTGTAGGCTATATTACATGGACTTATTGTGACGGTGTAGGCTATATTACATGGACTTATTGTGACGGTGTAGGCTATATTACATGGACTTATTGTGACGGTGTAGGCTATATTACATGGACTTATTGTGACGGTGTAGGCTTTATTACATGGACTTATTGTGACGGTGTAGGCTAAATTACATGGATTTATTAGACTTTTTAAACACAGATGTTCCAAAAGGTGTGCATCAGTGTAGGCTATGCGTGGAAGCCAAGAGATGCTAAACATGTTTAGGTTAATTAATAGTCAATTACCGTGAGCCCGGCAGTTATTTGCTTGACAATCCACAGCTGACAAAAATGTCAGGATCGCCACAGCCCTAGTGGTGACATGATGATGTCACATCTATGGAGTGTTTCATGGTTAAACTGTTCAGCCAGCAAACATCAGTATTAGCCTTTTAGGAGATTATGATTTTTCATGTTTTTCATCATGTGAAAAAAAAAACTGTCCTGTTCTAAACCTGTAGCTGATGTAAGATGAACAACAACGTAAAAAGCAGAAGGCCAAAGTATAGGGATCATTTGTTAAACGGCACTCTTGGAAATAGCTGTTGACAACATCACTGTCTCGGTCAAGGAAACAGGCTTGAGCTGGTCTGGCTTTTTCTGTCACTTATCAGCAAAGCACTTATTTTGACTGTGTTGTAATCCCCCAGTCATCTACAGGGGGAGGATAAAAGGCTTAAGTGTTGACCCAAATTCATATGTAGGCCTATAGAGACAAAACACAAGCTAACAATAAGAAAGGGACCCTCTAATTATTGTCTTTGTAAGGGTAAGGCCTATGAGGACACACTGATAAACCACATAACATTTGAATGCATGTTAAACTTGTTAAATATAGACTACAGTGCTGTAATATATCACAAATAAGGCTGACATTTGGATTCCCAATAGATCATAGATGTTGAGAGATGTGTTAGTCATGTTTTGAGATTAAACCAAGACCATTGATGTTTGATTTGTAGTCACAATTAGGCCATTGTCATTTCTGTCTTCACTTGTATAAATACCTCACGATATTGCACATTGAAAACACGCCATAATAGTGTATGCTCAGCAGCTCCAATGATTCCAAATAAAGAGTAATAATTATACTGTTTCTTGTGAAACCACTTCTACTTTTGGGGGACAAGCCCATCGCACATCATCGTCATTGATCCCTGTGCTAAAGAAGAGATGTTCCAACACTTGATCATTCAGACTGAGTCACATCCTGTGACACATACAGACATATGACCCTGTTCCTGCTGAATGGAACATGCGGTACATGACGTATCATTAATGGTGGAAAAAGTACCAAATTGTCATATTTGAGTAATGGTGGAAAAAGTACCAAATTGTCATATTTGAGTAAAAGTAAAATATACCTTAATATAAAAGGACTCAAGTAAAAGTAAAAGTCACCCAGTAAAATATGACTTGAGTAAAAGTCTGAAAGTATTTGGTCTTAAATATACTTAAGTATCAAAAGTACATGTGATTGCTAAAATACTTAAGTATTACAAATAAAAATAATTTCAAATGATGGGGATGTATGTATTTTTAGTTATTTACAGATAGCTAGGGCCATACTCCAACACTCAGCCATAATTTACAAACAAAGCATTTGTGTTTAGTGAGTCCGCCAGTGTAACGGCTGTCGTAGGTGGAAGAAGGAGAGGACCAAGGTGCAGCGTTGTACGTGTTCATGATCTTCTAATTACACTGAACACTGGAACAAAAATAACAAAACGGAACAAACGAAACAGTCCTGTCTGGTACAGAAAACAACTACCCACAACTCAAGGGTGAAAACAGGCTGCCTAAGTATGGTTCTCAATCAGAGACAACGATTGACAGCTGCCTCTGATTGGGAACCATACCAGGCCAAACACATAGAAATACAAACATAGAGCAAAATATAGAATGCCCACCCCAACTCATGCCCTGACCAACCTAAAATAGAGACATAAAAAAAGGAACTAAGGTCAGGACTTGACAGGCGGATCAGATGCAGTAAGTTGACCAGGGATGTTCTCTTGATACAGTTCAAGTCGGAAGTTTACATACCCCTTAGCCAAATACATGTCAACTCAGTTTTTCACTATTCCTGACATTTAATTATAGTAAAAATTCCCTGTCGTAGGTCAGTTACGATCACCACTTTTTATAAGAATGTGAAATGTCAGAATAATAGTAGAGAGAATGATTTATCTCAACTTTTAGTTCTTTCATCACATTCCCAGTGGGTCAGAAGTTTACATACATTCAATTAGTATTTGGTAGTGTTGGCTTTAAATTGTTAAAGGGGTCAAATGTTTCGGATAGCCTTCCACAAGCTTCCCAGAATAAGTTGGCCCATTCCTCCTGACAGAACTGGTGTAACTGAGTCAGGTTTGTAGGCCTCCTCGCTCGCACACGCTTTTTCAGTTCTGCCCACAGATTTTCCATAGGATTGAGGTCAGAGCTTTGTGATGGCCACTCCAATACCTTAACTTTGTTGTCCTTAAGCCATTTTGCCACAACTTGGATGTATGCTTGGGGTGATTGTCCATTTGGAAGACCCATTTGCGACCAAGTTTAACTTCCTGACTGATGTCTTGAGATGTTGCTTCAATATATCCACATCATTTTTCTTCCTCATGATGCCATCTATTTTGTGAAGTGCACCAGTCCCTCCTGCAGCAAAGCATCCCCACAACATGATGATGCCACCCCCGTGCTTCACAGTTGGGATGGTGTTCTTCGGCTTGCAAGCCTCCCCCTTTTTCCTCCAGACATAACGATGGTCATTATGGCCAAACAGTTCTATTTTTGTTTCATCAGACCAGAGGACATTTCTCCAAAAAGTACAATCTTTGTCCCCATGTTCAGTTGCAAATCGTAGTCTGGCTTTTTTTTATGGCAGTTTTGGAGCAGTGGCTTCTTCCTTGCTGAGCGGCCTTTCAGGTTATGTCGATATAGGACTCGTTTTACTGTGGATATAGATACTTTTGTACCTGTTTCCTCCAGTATCTTCACAAGGTCCTTTGCTGTTATTCTGGATTGATTTGCACTTTCCGCACCAAAGTATGTTAATCTCTAGGAGACAGAATGCGTCTACTTCCTGAACCTCTGACCCACTGGAATTGTGATACAGTGTATTATTAGTGAAATAATCTGTCTGTAAACAATTGTTGGAAAAATGCTTTGTGTCATGCACAAAGTAGATGTCCTAACCGACTTGCCAAAATTAAAAAAACATTTGTGGAGTGGTTGAAAAACAAGTTTTAATGACTCCAACCTAAGTGTATGTAAACATCCGACTTCAACTATAAGTGTGTGAACTGGACCATTTTTCTTTCCTGATAAGCATTCAAAATGTAACGAGTACTTTTGGGTGTCAGGGAAAATGTATGCAGTAAAAATAACAGAATTTGTTTTTGGAATGTAGTGAAGTGAAAGTAAAATTTGTCCAAAATACAAATAGTAAAGTACAGATAACCCCCCCCCCCCCCCCCCCAAAAAAAAAAAAACGTTTTTATTTAAGTAGTACTTTGAAGTATTTTTACTTAAGTACTTTACACCACTCTATACCGTCACACAACTTTTTTTCCCTTGACCATGTGGGCAATTCCGTCTGTGTTATTTATCCCAATGTGCCCTATTCAATTGGATGAGTTGGTGTCATACATGCTCCATAGATAGAATGAAGCTAGGAATGTTAGCTAGGGGCAAATAATATCAAACCTGACCATTTGATCCCAATCAATCCCTGGTGATACTTTGGGTGGTTTTTATCACTGTTTTGAAACACAGGCGAGGAGAGACACAAAACCCTTTGACCCCCACCCACTTAATGGACATTTAAAACAACATTACACCTGAGAGCGTTGAGGGCAAACAGGTCTTGGCCTGTTGCAGCTTGACCTCAAGAAGCTAAAAGCCATGGAAGGGGTCTACAAGTCTATTTAAATGTTTGCCATATAATCTCTATGCAAACATGACACCAAGACACCATTACAAAGGCACACACTGTTACAGTGCAATGGGTTAATCTGAGTTTGAGTTTCTGTGAAGTCAAACAGTGTCTAGTTTAAAAACTGCATTTTCAACTAGTTTCATGGTAAGTCTCTGGTATTTAACAAGTACACATAGCAAAGCGTTAATACAGGATAAAGATTGAATCCTACTACACCGGCTCTGATGCTCGTCGGATGTGGCAAGGCTTGAAAACTATTACGGACTACAAAGGGAAAACCAGAGGCGAACTGCCCAGTGCCACGAGCAACCAGACGAGCAAAATGCCTTTTATGATCGCTTCGAGGCAAGCAACGGTGAAGCATGCAGGAGAGCACCAGCTGTTCTGGATGACTGTGTGATAACGCTCTCGGTAGCCGTTGTGAACAAAACCTTCACAAACAGGTCAACATTCACAAAGCCGCGGGGCCAGACGGATTACCAGGATGTGTACCCAAAGCACTCGATGTCAAGTGTCTTCACTGACATTTTCAACCTCTCCCTGAGGTTGAAAAGTCTGTAATACCTACATGTTTCAAGCAGAACACCATAGTCCCTGTGCCCAAGGAAGCGAAGGTAACCTGCCTAAATAATTACCGCCCCATGGCACTCACGTCGGTAGCCATGAAGTGCTTTGAAAGGCAGGTCATGGCTCACATCAACAACATCCTCCCGGACACCCTAGACCCACTCCAATTCGCATACCGCCCCAACAGATCCACAGATGATGCAATCTCAATTGCACTCCAGACTGCCCTTTCTCACCTGGACAAAAGGAACACCTATGTGAGAATGTTATTCATTGACTACAGTTCAGCATTCAACACCATAAAGCCCACGAAGCTCATTACTGAGCTAAGGACTCTGGGACTAAACACCTCCCTCTGCAAGTGGATCCTGGACTTCCTGACGGGCCGCCCCCACCTACAGACCTACAAACTAAAACAAGAGGCTCCCACGCTGAGGTCTGTCCAACGCTGGTCCGACCAAGCTGACTCCACACTCCAAGACTGCTTCCACCACGTGGACTGGGACATGTTTCGTATTGCGTCAGACAACAACATTGACGAATACGCTGATTCGGTGTGTGAGTTCATTAGAACGTGCGTTGAAGATGTCGTTCCCATAGCAACGATTAAAACATTCCCTAACCAGAAACCGTGGATTGATGGCAGCATTCGCGTGAAACTGAAAGCGCGAACCACTGCTTTTAATCAGGGCAAGGTGTCTGGTAACATGACCGAATACAAACAGTGCAGCTATTCCCTCCGCAAGGCTATCAAACAAGCTAAGCGTCAGTACAGAGACAAAGTAGAATCTCAATTCAACGGCTCAGACACAAGAGGCATGTGGCAGGGTCTACAGTCAATCACGGACTACAGGAAGAAATCCAGCCCAGTCACGGACCAGGATGTCCTGCTCCCAGGCAGACTAAATAACTTTTTTGCCCGCTTTGAGGACAATGCAGTGCCACTGACACGGCCTGCAACGAAAACATGCGGTCTCTCCTTCACTGCAGCCGAGGTGAGTAAGACATTTAAACGTGTTAACCCTCGCAAGGCTGCAGGCCCAGACGGCATCCCCAGCCGCGCCCTCAGAGCATGCGCAGACCAGCTGGCCGGTGTGTTTACGGACATATTCAATCAATCCCTATACCAGTCTGCTGTTCCCACATGCTTCAAGAGGGCCACCATTGTTCCTGTTCCCAAGAAAGCTAAGGTAACTGAGCTAAACGACTACCGCCCCGTAGCACTCACTTCCGTCATCATGAAGTGCTTTGAGAGACTAGTCAAGGACCATATCACCTCCACCCTACCTGACACCCTAGACCCACTACAATTTGCTTACCGCCCAAATAGGTCCACAGATGATGCAATCTCAACCACACTGCACACCGCCCTAACCCATCTGGACAAGAGGAATACCTATGTGAGAATGCTGTTCATTGACTACAGCTCGGCATTCAACACCATAGTACCCTCCAAGCTCGTCATCAAGCTCGAGACCCTGGGTCTCGACCTCGCCCTGTGCAACTGGGTACTGGACTTCCTGACGGGCCGCCCCCAGGTGGTGAGGGTAGGTAACAACATCTCCTCCCCGCTGATCCTCAACACTGGGGCCCCACAAGGGTGCGTTCTGAGCCCTCTCCTGTACTCCCTGTTCACCCACGACTGCGTGGCCACGCACGCCTCCAACTCAATCATCAAGTTTGCGGACGACACAACAGTGGTAGGCTTGATTACCAACAACGACGAGACGGCCTACAGGGAGGAGGTGAGGGCCCTTGGAGTGTGGTGTCAGGAAAATAACCTCACACTCAACGTCAACAAAACTAAGGAGATGATTGTGGACTTCAGGAAACAGCAGAGGGAACACCCCCCTATCCACATCGATGGAACAGTAGTGGAGAGGGTAGCAAGTTTTAAGTTCCTCGGCATACACATCACAGACAAACTGAATTGGTCCACTTACACAGACAGCATTGTGAAGAAGGCGTAGCAGCGCCTCTTCAACCTCAGGAGGCTGAAGAAATTTGGCTTGTCACCAAAAGCACTCACAAACTACTACAGATGCACAATCGAGAGCATCCTGGCGGGCTGTATCACCGCCTGGTACGGCAACTGCTCCGCCCTCAACCGTAAGGCTCTCCAGAGGGTGGTGAGGTCTGCACAACGCATCACCGGGGGCAAACTACCTGCCCTCCAGGACACCTACACCACCCGATGTCACAGGAAGGCCATAAAGATCATCAAGGACATCAACCACCCGAGCCACTGCCTGTTCACCCCGCTATCATCCAGAAGGCGAGGTCAGTACAGGTGCATCAAAGCTGGGACCGAGAGACTGAAAAACAACTTCTATCTCAAGGCCATCAGACTGTTAAACAGCCACCACTAACATTGAGTGGCTGCTGCCAACACACTGACACTGACTCAACTCCAGCCACTTTAATAATGGGAATTGATGGGAAATGATGTAAATATATCACTAGCCACTTTAAACAATGCTACCTTATATAATGTTACTTACCCTACATTATTCATCTCATATGCATACGTACATACTGTACTCTATATCATCGACTGTATCCTTATGTAATACATGTATCACTAGCCACTTTAAACTATGCCACTTTGTTTACATACTCATCTCATTTGTACATACTGTACTCGATACCATCTACTGTATCTTGCCTATGCTGCTCTGTACCATCACTCATTCATATATCCTTATGTACATATTCTTTATCCCCTTACACTGTGTACAAGACAGTAGTTTTGGAATTGTTAGTTAGATTACTTGTTGGTTATTACTGCATTGTCGGAACTAGAAGCACAAGCATTTCGCTACACTCGCATTAACATCTGCTAACCATGTGTATGTGACAAATACAATTTGATTTGATTTGATTTAGTAATAGTAGGCAACAACACATCTGCCATGCTGATCCTTAACACTGGGGCCCCTCAGGGGTGTGTACTTAGTCCCCTCCTGTATTCCCTGTTCACACACGACTGCGTGGTTCATTAAGTTTGCTGACAATACAACAGTGGTAGGCTTGATGTAAGGCTTGATCACCGACAACGATGAGACGGCTTATAGGGAAGAGGTCAGAGAACTGTCAGTGTGGTGCCAGGACAACAACCTCTCCCTCTATGTGAGCAAGACAAAGGAGCTGATCGTGGACTACAGGAAAAGGCGGGCCGAACAGGCCCCCATTAACATCAACGGGGCTGTAGTGGAGCGGGTTGAGAGTTTCAAGTTCCTTGGTGTCCACATCACCAATGAACTATCATGGTCCAAACATACCAAGACAGTTGTGAAGAGGGTGCAATAAAACCTTTTCCTCCTCAGGAGACTGAAAATATTTGACATGGGTCCCCAGATCCTCAAAAGGTTATACAGATGCACCATCTAGAGCATCCTGACCAGTTTCATCACCGCCTGGTATGGCAACTGCTCGGCATCTGACCGTAAGGCACTACAGAGGGTAATGTGTAAAGGCCCAGTACATCACCGGGGCCAGGCTTCCTGCCATCCAGGACATATATAATAGGCGGTGTCAGAGGAAAGCCCAGAAAATTGTCAGAGACTCCAGTCACTCAAGTTATAGACTGTTTTCTCTGCTACCGCACACCAAGCGGTACCGGAGTGCCAAGTCTAGGACCAAAAGGCTCCTCAACAGCTTCTACCCCCAAGCCATTAGACTGCTGAACAATACATAAAAATCACCACCGGACAATTTACATTGACCCCCCCAACCCCCTGTACACTGCTGCTACTCACCGTTTGTTTGTTACCTATGCATAGTCACTTCTCCCCCACCTACATGTACAGGTTGCCTCAGCTAGCCTGTACCCCCGCACACTGACTCGATACCGGTGCCCCCTGTATATAGCCTCGTTATTCTTATTGTGTTACTTTTTATTATTACTTTTTATTTTAGCCTTCTTGGTAAATATTTTCTTCTTCTTGAACTGCACTGTTGGTTAAGGGCTTGTAAGTAACATTTCACGGTAAAGTTGATTTGACTGTGTATAGACACACATTAACACTGTGGCAGTTGAAATAATGCATTTGTGACTCTCAAAATAGTTACACAGTAAATGGAATGACCACCTATGCATGCAACGTGAAACAAATTATTAAAGGTAAAAGTAAACCATTGACATTAAACACAATGGTGGATGTCAAAACACTAGATTCGCCTATAACCACTGCAAGGGGTGGAATTGTCCTCAAAGATGGGTGTTGCCTGGTCTCCAAGTTAGAATCCACAAAGAACGCTGTGTTCTGGCTGGATTGGTATTCTTAGTAACATAACATGCACCACCCACTGCTTCCTTCCGGTATGTTATGAGTTGGAATTCTTGGGAACATGTTACACCCCTACTGTAGGGAATATTTGTCTCTGGACTGCACTGTTGTCCTCTCACAGAGGGTGGGAAAACAGGCCCTATCTGGAATGGCCCACTATGCCCTCACATCTGAGGTTACTGCCCTCCCTGAGACTACAATGTACTGAGAAAAGGGACAGTTAAAATGTATCTCTTGTGCCAATAAGTTTGAAAAAGTAAACTTATACTGAACAAAAATATAAACGCAACATGTAAAGTGTTGATCCCATGTTTCATGAGCTGAAATACACGATCCCAGAAATGTTCCATACGCACAAAAATCTTATTTCTCTCAAATTTTCTGCACAAATTTGTTTATATCCCTGTTAGTGAGCATTTCTCCTTTGCCAAAATAATGCTTTCACCTGACAGGTGTGGCATATAAGATGATTAAATAGCAGATTGTAGACAGCTTGTATGTCATCGTGTGGGCAAGCGGTTTGCTGATGTCAACGTTGTGAACAGAGTTCCCCATGATGGTGGGGTTATGGTTTGGGCAGGCATAAGCTATGTACAATGAACACAGTTGCATTTTATCGATGGCAATTTATGCACAGAGATACCTTGACGATATCCCGAGGCCCATTGTCGTGCCATTCATCCACTGCCATCACCTTATGTTTCAGCATTATAATGCATGGCCCCATGTTGCAAGGATCTGTACACAATTCCTGGAAGTTGAAAATGTCCCAGTTCTTCCATGGCTTGCATACTCACCAGACATGTCAGCCATTGAGCATGTTTGGGATGCTCTGGAACGATGTGTACGACAGCGTGTTCCAGTTCCTGCCAATATCCAGAAACTTCACACAGCCATTGAAGAGGAGTGGGACAACCTTCCACAGGACCACAATCACCAGCCTGATCAACTCTATGCAGAAGAGATGTGTCTGGCGGCATGAAGCAAATGGTGGTCACACCAGATACTGACTGGTTTTCTGATGCACACCCCTACCTTTCTTTTAAGGTATCTGTGACCAACAAATACATGTCTGTATTCTCAGTCATGTCAAATCCAAAGATTAGTGCTTGATGCATTTTTTTCAATTTACTGATTTCCTTATACGAACTGTAACTCAGTAAAATCTTTGAAATTGTTGCATGTTGCATTTATATTTTTGTTCAGTGTAAAATTAATTTGTCCTTAATGTTGGTAAATGTGGAACAAGTTATTCAGTTGAAGGCAAGGTAGTCCAAAAGTGGAACAGCAAATTATTCCTACAAAGGCAAGACAGTCTAATGCAAGATTAACATTTCAACTGACAAAGACAATGAATGTGCTTTACATTTGAGGACATGACACAGTGTACCATGTGGATGAGATGTGAGCTCAGCCCCATGGCCATGCAACTCTGAGTGTGTGGGATTGGGTTCAGAGTTCACACTGAGGTGGCATGTATTACAGCACTACGAGAACTGGGCAAACTCTAGAATTCCCAAGGCTATACTCTGGCCCTGCACTACATCTCATGTCATATTAATCCAAAGTACCAGTGCACCATTTGATTCGGAAGTAAAATGGACTGCTTATAAGATTAGTCTCCATTCTCTCTGCTGTCACAGATAAACTTCTGTGTCAGCTGACTTCTGGGAAACTGTTGCTTTTTAAGTTTCAGGGGCAGGACTCAGTTGGCTGTTGCTAAGGGGAAGTGGAGAAACTTTCAGCCAATCCCCAACTTTGCTTTATTGAAAAGCCAGCCCACTTGTAGAAGTTACATAAACTTGCAAATAGCCTAAATCCAAAATCTTGTTGAGAAAAAAAAGAGTTTTTTGCGAGAAAAGCTTTAGTGAATTAAAGATAGTGACCTGATTTAAAATTAAAATAAGCTTTTAGCCTGTTGTGGTTATAGTCTGAGACATTCCTTGATGTTAAAGTTAGGCCTGAATGGGGAGGGTAAAACTTCCACATTCCAGAAAGAGAAGACTACAAACTACTTATAGCATATACAATACAAAGTAGTTGATGGCATAGAAACAAACCTGTTACCAACATGCTCTAAACCTGTACAACTTTACAGGTGACAAACCTCTGCTGTGCAGTGTTGACTTTATGCACAGGCAGGAAATGGCGATAGAGAACAAAGGTAAAATCTGGGACACCTTATCTAGTGCACTACCTATTTTTCTTTCCTCCGGTAAAGTCTGTTTTAACATACTGTAGGTAAACATGCCCTCAAAAGGCACATTTATAGAATGCTTCTCTTGCAACCAACTGGGTGAAGAGAAGAACATCACATATATGCTAGTAGTCCACTCCTGAGCTACAGGTATTTGATTCTGTGTTGGTAGTTGGCTAGTTTCATGGGTGTGACCAGGCAGAGACGAGGCATGATTAAGAAACACCCTAGACAAAACAAGAACAGAGATTTTTTTAAATGTAACATAGTTATTATTACACAAATACCAAAAGAGTTTTCCAGGCTGGTCCTTGTGCGTGCATATGAAGATGCACATAGGGTTTTATATGACGCACATTTGTTTCAAAAAACGTTATGCCTGTATGATCAAACATTCCAAATAATCATAAAGACTATAGGTCACATTGTGTGCACTAAATTGGCAGGTATGACACAACATGTCACCTGACTGAGCACTTCAGTTACATTGCAGTACAGGCTCACAAGGGATGTGTTCATATAGAAAATTCACTCATATACAAGTACATATTGCACAAAGACAGTGGGCGCGTAAGGTCTCGGAGAACTGGTCTACACTGAAGACGATGAGCAGACTGGTCTTTCCACATGCTCCATCTCCCACTATGAGCAGCTTCTTCTCAAATGCTGCCATTACTGGCCAATAGGTAGCTAGATGGTTGTTTCCAGATAACGTCTCGTTCTCACGCTTGAATTGCATGCCAGTTAGTTAACATTAAGGCTAGATCCCAACAGTGTTTGAGGGGGTGGACTGTGTTAGTCTGCAAAGTCCTCCTGACTTAAGAGTCTGGAAAGTCTCTGTGTCTTTCTCACTCAAAAACCAGCATGGCCATCAACTCACAGCCCCCCCGAGCGCTGTCCCCATCCAAAACAACTTTAGGAGTTTTATCCAGATCAGTGTGTCACAGCTCTCCCTAGCTGTATACCACTTGAGTCGCATCAGGCAGGCCAGTACTGCATAGGGTGGATGGCCTGAACACTGAAGTATGTGTGACGTGAAGCCAATCTGTTACAAGTTACACTGGAACTCGGCCCAACTCCACAAGGTGGGGAAAAGGACGCTCAGTTCCCTCAGTTGAAACTTGTGCCCCGCCTCAGTTTTAGTTTTATGTCCCTATATAAAAATAACAAAAAAGGTCAAATGATTGATTTGTCGGTTGGCGCAAAATTTGCATCTCTGCTGCAATGTGTCAGCACAATAGACACATCGCACCGCGGTGTGTATAGGGGGGCCATGGAAAGCCACTGTGGTGGTTAAGTTTGACTCCTTTTGGTTTCCATAAAAAGTGTGGAAAATGCTTCTCATCTCTGGTAGGCTAAGTGAATAACGTGATCTGTAATATTAGATTTTGATATATAAGGGCAGGGTCAAATTTACCATTGAAGCTGTTTCACTCATCTCTGCCTCACGCCCCACCACCACAGTTAGCTTCTAAGCTAGCTGTGAAAAGTGTCAGTATTATTTGCCTTAGCCTATTTAGCTAGCTCTAACCAGATAACCTGCCACTGCCATAATGGATATTATAAATTGGCTTCGCCAAAAGGAAAAGGAGAGCAAGTACCAGCAGCAGCATCAAACCACCGAAGCTGCCGCCAAGCCCAGCAGCAACGATACTACCGAGCGTCAGGTGCAGAGCCTACCCGCCATTCCACAAGCTCCCCCAGGATAATGGCTCCACAGGCCCCTCCAACTCTGACTGTTCCTGACGATCTTGGAAGAGCCCAGGTAAGTCTACACTCTTAGAAAAAAGTTTGCATGTTGCATGTTTGCATGCATGAATAACTAGGCTACTACTTTCAGCATTTAGTTTGTAATATTTTGGTAAGACAGCTGTGTGTACTGCTGCATTCACGTAGGCTGGTTGTAATAGGTGAATTATTATATAAATATTCATTACCAAAACGGCCTCGCTTTAGTGTATAGGGCATTGTTCATTGTGCTGATACAACGCAACGGGGGCTACAGATTTCACGCCTACCTGTGACTTCAAAAGCACTCGATGGTCTCGGAGTCTCAGCATTTGAACTTTATGTTTATTGTGGCATAGCGTGATAAGTAGAATTCAATAGAATTCCAAATGCAAGAAACCCCAAAAATTATGCCCCTCACTGATTTCAACTGCCCTAAGACTTCGACACACATCAGCCGATCTTGGCAGTTGAACTGAACAAGTGTGCTTGCATACGCCCTTAAACAACCTTTGCTAAAAAAGAGAAACGTGGCAATACTGTTTGTCCATTTTGAGACGCCATAGCCAATATACACTTCCACATACAGTGGGGCAAAAAAGTATTTAGTCAGCCACCAATTGTGCAAGTTCTACAACTTAAAAAGATGAGAGAGGCCTGTAATTTTCATCATAGGTACACTTCAACTATGACAGACAAAATTAGAAAAAAAATCCAGAAAATCACATTGTAGGATTTTTAATGAATTTATTTTCAAATTATGGTGGAAAATAAGTATTTGGTCAATAACAAAAGTTTATCTCAATACTTTGTTATATACCCTTTGTTGGCAATGACAGAGGTCAAATGTTTCTCAGAACAAGAATAGACTGACGAGTTTCAGAAGAAAGTTATTTGTTTCTGGCCATTTTGAGCCTGTAATCAAACCCACAAATGCTGATACTCCAGATACTCAACTAGTCTAAAGGCTAGTTTTATTGCTTCTTTAAATCAGCAGTTTTCAGCTGTGCTAACATATTTGCAAAAGGGTTTTCTAATGATCAATTAGCCTTTTAAAATAATAAACTTGGATTAGCTAACACAACGTGCCATTGGAACACAGGAGTGATGGTTGCTGATAATGGGCCTCTATATGCCTATGTAGATATTCCATTTAAATAATCTGCTGTTCTCAGCTACAATAGTCATTTAAAACATCAACAATGTCTACACTGTATTTCTGATCAATCTAATATTTTAATGGACAAAAAAATAGCTTCAAGAACAAGGACATTTCTAAGTGACCCCAAACTTTTGAACGGTACATATATATTTTTTATATTTGAGATTCTTCAAAGTAGCCACCCTTTGCCTTGATGACAGCTTTGCACACTCTTGGCATTATCTCAACCAGTTTCACCTGGAATGCTTTTCCAACAGTCTTGAAGGAGTTCCTACATATGCAGAGCACTTCTTGGCTGCTTTTCCTACACTCTGCGGTCCGACTCATCCCAAACCATCTCAATTTGGTCGAGGTCGGGGGATTGTGGAGGCCAGGTCATCGGATGCAGCATTCCATCACTCTCCTTGATAAAATAACCCTTACACAGCCTGGAGGTGTTGTGTCATTGTCCTGCTGAAAAACAAATGATAGTGGAACTAAGCCCAAACCAGATGGGATGGCGTATTGCTGCAGACCCCCCTTGTCACAACACAACTGATTGGCTCAAACGCATTAAGAAGGAAAGAAATTCCACAAATTACCTTTTAAGAAGGCACACCTGCATTCCATTATGAAGCTGATTGGGAGAATGCCAAGAGTGTGCAAAGCTGTCATCAAGGCAAAGGGTGGCTACTTTGAAGAATCTCAAATATATTTTGATTTGTTTAACACTTGGTTACTACATGATTCCATGTGTTATTTCATAGTTGATGTCTTCACAATTATTCTACAATGTAGAAAAATGTAAAAATAAAAAGCCCTTGAATGAGTGTAGGTGTTCTAAAACGTTTGATCGTTTGTGTGTGTGTTATACAGTTGAAGTGGGTAGTTGACATACACCTGAGCCAAATACATTTAAACTCAGTTTTTCACAATTCCTGACATTTATTCCTAGTAAATATTCCCTGTCGTAGGTCAATTAGGATCACCACTTTATTTTAAGAATGTGAAATGTCCGAATAATAGCAGAATCATTTTTTTCATTCATCACATTCCCAGTGGGCCAGAAGTTACCACACTCATTTAGTATTTGGTATCATAGCCTTAAAATGGTTTAACTTGGTTCAAATGTTTTGGGTAGCCTTCCACAAGCTTCCTACAATATGTTGGATGAATTTTGGCCCATTCCTCCTGACAGAGCTGGTGTAACTGAGTCAGGTTTGTAGGCCACCTTGCTCGCACACACTTTTTCAGTTCTGTCCACAAATTTTCTATGATGTCAATTAGCCTATCCGAAGCTTCTAAAGCCATGATGTAATTTTCTGGGATTTTCCAAGCTGTTTAAAGGCACAGTCATCTTAGTGTATGTAAACTTCTGACCCACTGGAATTATGATACAGTGAATTATTAGTGAAATAATCTGTCTGTAAACAATTGTTGGAAAAATTACTTGTGTCATGCACAAAGTAGATGTCCTAATCGACTTGCCAAAAGTATAGTTTGTTAACAAGACATGTTTGAATGGTTGAAAAACGAATTTTAATGACTCCAACCTAAGTGTATATAAACTACCGACTTCAACTGTATATTATATATATTATTTTAGGCCTATATTTATTTTGTTTGCAACTATAGTTGAAGTGTTTCCTATTTACCTTTTTAGATTTGATACATGCATATTTTATTACATGCTTAATTGAACATTTGCATAGGTTCTAAATAAAATAAATAATCAAATATGAGTAAGTACCTTTTTATTTGTTGAGTATAATTCAAAATGTAATAATAAATAGGCTTTTACATGTGGTCATTTTATATAAACTATTTATTCATTGAATTTACAGAAAATGTGCTATATCGTGATATGTATCGTTATCGGGATATTAAATGACCTATAATCGGGATATGAGATTTTGGCCATATCGCCCAGCCCTACTAGCAAACACAACTGATTTAAACTAATTGCATTTTTAATTGAAAATCATGACTAGTTGATTATTAGAGTCAGGGTTTACCTGGAGCTGGGTCAAAAGTGTGACACCAAATCAAGCCCCCAAGGACTGGAGTTGCCCAGGCCTGAGTAGCAAGTGCTTGGCAATGCCCACATGAACTAGCCTGTTGGTGACGGTAAACATGGTGGCTTCCAACGTCATTATCAGGAGGGTTAGGAGAGGTCTGATGTGAGCACCAGTCACCATGGAGAGGGCCTACTATGATTCCTCATAAGACCTCTATGGGTGTGTGTTTGTGCTGTAACCAGAGACGACAGAGGAGATCTGAACAAACAGAACTACCCCCCCCCCCACACACACACACACAGGGATCATGACTAAGCGCAACATAACCCTTTGAAAGGATTCCCTAAATTGAGGCTTGAAATAGCTGCATCCCTCCCCCACAACAACACTGTTCACATTAAATTAGATTAAAGTACAAAGTATGTTTAATCTAGCACAGTGGTTCCCAAACGTTCTATAGTCCCGTACCCCTTCAAACATTCAACCTCCCAGCTGCGTACCCCTCCTAGCACCAGGGTGAGCACACTCAAATGTTGTTTTGCCATCATTGTTAGCCTGCCACACACACACACACAATACATTTATTAAACATAAGAATGAATATGAGAATGAGTGTGAGTTTGTCACAAAAAAAAACGTGTCAACACTTTGCCCCTTGATAACCAGCGCACTTCTTTCTGTATGTTGTAAAAGCGTTACATGGCCGCTGCCCATATCATTGCATAGTGCAGAAAATACATGAGCGTTCAGGGGCCTTGCTTTAACAAAGTAACAGAGTTAACCATTTTCACTGTAGTGTCCAAAACATATTTCAAGCTGTCTGGCATTCCCTTGGCAGCAAGATCCTTTCGGTGGATGCTGCAGTATACCCAAGTAGCGTCGGGAGCAGCTGCTTGCACGCATGTTACCACTCCACTATGTCTCCCTGTCATGGCTTTTGCGCCATCAGTACAGATACCAACACGTCCATTTGATGTCACAAAGCTGTACAGTACTTTCAAAATATCCTCTCCTGTTGTTCTGGTTTCCAGTGGTTTGCAGAAGAGGATGTCTTCCTTAATTGACCCCCCATAAACGTAACAGACATATACCAGGAGCTGTGCCAGGCCTGCCAGGTCTGTTGACTCATCCAGCAGTAATGCATAGAATTCACTGGTTGTATGCGAAGCAGTAATTGTTTCAAAACATCTCCTGCCAGGTCACTGATGCATCATGAAACAGCGTTGTTAGATGAAGGCATTGTCTGTATAGTTTTTTTGGCTTTTCCCCCCAGCCATATCCACGGCAGCAGGAAGAATTAAGTCCTCCGTAATAGTATGGGGCTTGCCTGTCCTAGCCACTTGGTAGTTGACCATATAGGATGCTTCTAGCCCCTTCTTATTAATGGCATCTGTTACTTTTATATACATGTCTTACTACTCAAAAGTAGTCTTCATTCTAGCTAAAAAAACTTGTGGCTTTTTTTTCAAATTGGCATGTTTTGTTTCTAAATGTCTGCGCAAGAGTGAAGGTTTCATCGAGTTGTGAGATATGTGCAAAAGTACTAACACCCTGTGGCTGAGGGTTAGGGTTACTCCCAATATAAGTGAACCCCAAATCAATGAAGTTCTCATCATATTTGCACCTCTACAATGGTCCAACGTCCCAACAGGTTTGGTGCTTTCCCGGGTAAGAGGGCAGTAGCGCATTGGTTGCATCAGATTCACAACTGTCAGTGTCCTTGCTAGCTGTGCTAACAACAAATGTAGAATTACTGATGCTAGCATCGGATGTGCTCCCGGAGTCTCCTCTTCACTGTTGACGTTGAGACTGGTGTTTTGCGGGTACTATTTAATGACGCTGCCAGTTGAGGACTTGTGAGGCGTCTGTATCTTAAACTAGACACTAATGTGCTTGTACTCTTGCTCAGTTGTGCACCGGGGCCTCCCACTCCTCTTTCTATTCTTGTTAGAGCCAGTTTGTGCTGTTCTGTGAAGGGAGTAGTACACAGCATTGTACCAGATCTTCAGTTTCTTACATGGAATAGCCTTCATTTATCAGAACAATAATAGACTGACAAGTTTCAGAAGAAAGATATTTGCTTCTGGCCATTTTGAGTCTGTAATCGAACCCACTAATGCTCCAGATACTCAACTAGTCTAAAGACCAGTTGTATTGCTTCTTTAAAATCAGCACAACAGTTTCAGCTGTGCTAACGTAATTGCAAAAGGGTTTCCTAATGATCAATTAGCCTTTCAAAATGATACACTTGGATTAGCTAACACAACGTGCCATTGGAACACAGGAGTGATGGTTGCTGATAATGGGCCTCTGTACACCTATGTAGATATTCCATAAAAAATCTGCCGTTTCCAGCTACAATAGTCATTTACAAAATGAACAATGTCTACACTGTATTTCTGATCAATTTGATGTTATTTTAATGGACAAAAAAGTGCTTTTCTTTCAAAAACAAGAACATTTAAGTGACCCCAAACTTTTGAACAGTTGTGTGTGTTTATATACACACACACACACTTGTTTTTTGTTCATGTGAATCACATTTGTATTTGGCATACCCCGGACAGCATTGAGCATACATACCCCAGTTTGGGAATTCCTGCTCTAGCATATTGTTTTTTCCATACCACCTTTCATTACCAAAGAAAATCCTCTTTATCCGAAATATGGCATGCTCTGACACAGGTAATGTGAATTTGATCCAAGATTAGCCTAGGTGAGACTAGTGAGTCTTCTACAGTGTAGTCATGTCATCTTCTCATTGACAACCTCATAAATGACACATTTTACATTTGGAGAACTGTTCTTATGAGACAGAGTGCAAACACAAAAGTGAACTCTCATTTCCCCTCAACTTGCATCACTACGCTCTGGGATATCTCCAACTTCCCTTGGGTCCAGCAGAGGTCAAACAATACCTGCTCTGTGGCTAATTTCCATAGCTGTCTAAAAGTATGCCCGATTAGATAGGCCAGCAATGTGCAATGCTTCCTTCCGCCATGAGCCCCCCCCTCGCTCCAGTTCTCCTCCTTAAGCTTTAGGTGAAAGCCTCAGCTACAATAACCAGTCTGGTTCTGACCGTTCTACATGTATACACTATCAGTGACGGACATATGCAAAGAAAGAACAGGGGTAATTTCCGGGCTGTCGCTCAGTCATTTTATGGCCTATGTGCAAGAGGATTTCAATGACGTAATTTTATTTTGCATATCATTAAATTAATTGAGACTGGATGCATTACATCTTGTGGCACTCGGTGATAAAATACTGCTTTGGTATCAGACATGATTAAATATGCAGAAGAAACTCAAGTTGGTAAATTACTGTGAGCAACAAAGGATGTGGTTAATATTTGCTTCAACTGTTGCAAAGCTATGATTGTGGCGCAGAAAGAGCAGTCAGATGCATTATGTGGAAAAATCTCAAACTTAATAGCTAAAAAGGTGGTCACTGACGTTATGCAACATTGTAAAAGATCTTTGGACTGCTGTTAACTTATTTTATTGACAACTCAGAGGTTGAGGCACCCAAGAGGTTCTGGTGGACTTAGTTTAATAATTATGTTTCTGACAACTGAGGCTGCAGCTGAAGTGATACCGTGGTGGAGGTCTGCCTATGACACACATATAGGCGTGGTTACCACAGAAGTTTAATTTCTAGGAAATAACCTCACAGTGCATGTTCGGGGATATGGTGTGAATAAACACACTTAACTGTGTGTGTGTAGATGACTATGTACACCACAGGAATTAATTTGTGTATGGGTTTACTTTTCAGCTCCAGAAACTAGCACAGTGCAGACGTCACTGCTGTCTTTTCACAAAATTTCCCTCCCTTCCGAGAAGTAGTCTCAAAAGTTCACAGCAAGTTAACCGTCAAACTTCTGCTTTGAGACAATTGCAGCCACAAAGTGAATAAAGTCACATCCTTTATTCATTGCAGTCACAAAAGTGAATAAAGTTGCATGATTTTATCCTTTAAATCATTTAACTTCAGGAGATTACAGGAATTTGCCAGCAATAATTTGGAAATGAAACACTTCAAATACAAATCAGCATAGTCTTGAGAATGGAATTTTCAATTGACTTTCAAACAGGTCCCCCCTTCCCCCTCCCAGTAAAGCCTAGTGCAACAGTCACAAGATTTCATTAACCAGGAAGTCACATTGCAACCACACACATGCATTGCCAGGCAAGACTGGAAAATCTACCCCAAGGAACAGGAATAAGGACTTATGAATGTGGTGTAGGGGAGATAGGGGCTTTATGACATACATGCATGTCATAAAGACCCTAAGGCAATTCATTGCATATAAAATAAATCCTTTCTGCTGTAAGCACTTTCCATTGTCAATGCCCATAACCTGGGTATACCTTCTTAGTTGAATTCTAAGGCCCTCAGTGGTCAGTTCAATGCAGGTTATGCCTTTCTTACACCAATCCCTGTATGTACATGTATGACTAATATCACAAGGACTAGAAACAAGTCATTTGAGCCAAATTTATGGTCAGAGGCAGAACTTTGCCATTGTGAATTATAGCTATTAGCTAGTGCTTTTCCATCTTGATTACTTAAAAAGAGAGTTGACAGTTTGCAGATGAATTAACTTTGTACGAGTCTAAATTCAACTATACATTTATTACAAAAATAAAATGTCTGTACTTTTTACATTAAATAAAAGCGCCATTTAACAAGTCCATTATATTTAAGAAGTCAGATGAATATATTTGGAGACTGTTACCAAATATCCTCAAATGACCCCTCAAATAAAAAAAGGCACCAAAATGTTGATGCGGGGAAAAAAGCAAACTTGAGCTTGACACCAAAGCACCGCCCCAATTCAGTCCATCACTATAATCCAACAGACTGACCCTCTTCTTTGACTAAGCAGGACATCACTGGGTACTCATTCCAACCATGGTGCTGTCAAGGATTTCAGAGAACTTGCGGGCATAGTCCATTTTCTTCGTTGAAAAAAGTAACAGGTAAGTATTGTTCAATTCACCTGATCAACATGGCAAGTGTTGCCCCAATCCCAGCAACTCCAGCAAAGGCTAGGAGGGTGTTCCTTACCGAGGACTCAGGATCTTGAACATGAAAGAACTCTACAAATCCATCCTGAGAGGGAGACAAAAGGCAAAGTTTGGTTCATGATTAGCTACTGAACAAGTAAACTAAATAAGATTAACTATCCTCAGATTAGCTCACATTTTCAAATGACTAATGGAACACATAGATGACTCACCCAAGCATTGTTTTTGACCAGCCAGTCCCTTTGGTCAGAGAGGAGGTATGTGGCAATCTCTTGGCCCACCAAATCAACGCAGTGTCCCCTGCCACTCTCCTTCAGGTGCTGGCTCACCACTGCGCCAAATGCCACCAGGCTGGCGATGCGACCCCAGTTCGTGATCCCATCACTGAACATGGTCTTGGCCACAGAATTGACGACGCTCATGTCATCGCATCGATCATCCAGGTCAAGTTTGACGACCATACCTAAAAATACATTTAAAATCTAGATCTGAGTAAAACGAACTAAACTTATTACTGATAATATTGCTATGTTATTAACCAAGTTAGCGCATAATGAGCTCAGTACCACTGTTAAACAGAAAATTAGGATATACAGTACCATAAGGATCTATAGAGATCATTACTGTAAATCTACGTACCCTTGTATGCATATCGGTGCTTTGCTATTACGTCCTCCACCACTCGCTTCATGGTCGTAAGAGGCTTGCTTTGCTTCCATCGAGGCTGAGACAGTCCTGTGTAGTCCCCCAAAAAATTCTCAATGAGTTGTCTGATATCATGTTCCAATACTTCATCGCCCGATGGACAATTCGATAGTTCAGGCCCACATTCTGACGCCATCTGAGGAGTGCAGGGCAAAGAATCGTCATTGTTGCTTCGGTCTGACAAATGATTATCGAGGACGTTGCTTTTCACGACATTCACTCCTAACGTCGTGGGTCGTGGTGGAGTATCGCCGGTCCCATTTCCCAAGTCCACTTTAGACTTCGGTGACGCCGCAGCACATACGGCCCCGTCGAAATAGTACAAAGGGCTAGCATCATCAGCTAGGTACGAAGATCCTCCATTTTGAAAATGCAACATCGTAGTTGTGGCTCGTGCAATCGACTTCGACAGACTCATCTTGGCTTAACGTTTAGATAAAGAAACAAGCGTTTGATAAATAAATAAAATATACACTTCTAGCTGTTATTTTACGAAAAGCTAGCGGTTAGCTACTTTGTTGCTCAAATATCACCCATCGTTGACTGCTAACTACAACAGTGAGTCTGGTGCGGAAATGACCAACCTTTTGTCGTGTAATGTTTGAAAAGACAAGTGGGAGGGACTTCGACTGCCTATCCCATTGGGCACCCTCTTCCTTGAATTAGCTTTACAAATATATCTATATATGTTTTTCCAATAACATTCAGATAAAAACATCCACGAAGAGAGGATATAAAAATGCATTCTCTCTGCATTGAACGGTAAAGATAAATACATGTTACGTTTTGATTGGCTGGGAGTGTACACTTTGCTATATCCCTTCAGAGACAATTGATAAATAGTTAATGCGGAATTCTGCTGTCCCCTGGTGGCCAATGACGGATTGTGATCATATACTTTGTATGTAACTTATCAACATATAAAGTGGAGGTATCCTTCCCTGTGTAGCTAGAGAGTGTGTTGGTTATTGGTTTCTGTTGTAAACAGGACTGGTGATCAAATCAATAATGTGAGAAGAACATTGAACATACAACAAGTAATTGATATTAATGTAAAAGTTTATTTCAAATACTGACAAATTCACTCCATTACTTCCACACAACTGAAACATTATTAGTATTCATGTACTTTCTCCAGCTCCACAATCAGCATATCCTTATGTAAACCCCCAGTTATTGGGAGCAAGGGTGCTCCAGATATCCCTGCAGTTATCTTGGGCCAGGATAAACTTTTGTTGTAGTTATGCAGTGAGTGAGAATGTTAAAACATCTTTACTGTATGCTAAACAAAAACAGGTTAGGTAAGCAGCACAAGGTACTTAAGAGCACACAGTCATTTTCACTTGTTTACATTCTGGCGCATACTTATCATAGTTGAACAGAAGACATGGTATTTTAACATACCCTCCTACAGTTGAAGTCGGAAGTTTACATACATTTAGGTTGGAGTCATTAAAACTCGTTTTTCAACCACTCCACACATTTCTTGTTAACAAACTATAGTTTTGGCAAGTCGGTTAGGACATCTACTTTGTGCATGACACAAAGCATTTTGCCAACAATTGTTTACAGACAGATTATTTCACTAATAATTCAATGTATCACAATTCCAGTGGGTTAGAAGTTTACATACACTAAGTTGACTGTGCCTTTAAACAGCTTGGAAAATCCCAGAAAATTACATCATGGCTTTAGAAGCTTCTGATATGCTAATTGACATCATTTGAGTCAATTGGAGGTGTTCCTGTGGATGTATTTCAGGGTCTAACTTCAAACGCAGTGCCTCTTTGCTTGACATCATGGGAAAATCAAAAGAAATCAGCCAAGACCTCAGAAAAAAACTATTCTAGACCTCAAGTCTAGTTCATCCTTGGGAGCAATTTCCAAATGCCTGAAGGTACCACGTTCATCTGTACAAACAATAGTACGCAAGTAGAAACACCATGGGAACACGCAGGCATCATACCGCTCAGGAAGGAGACGCGTTCTGTCTCCTAGAGATGAACGTACTTTGGTGTGAGAAGTGCAAATCAATCCCAGAAGAGCATCAAAGGACCTTGTGAAGATGCTGGAGGAAACAGGTACAAAATTATCTATATCCACAGTAAAATGAGTCCTATATCGACATAATTTGAAAGGCCGCTCTGCAAGGAAGAAGCCACTGCTCCAAAACTGCCATAAAAAAAGCCAGACTACGGTTTGCAACTGCACATGGGGACAAAGATTGTACTTTTTGGAGAAATGTCCTCTGGTCTGATGAAACAAAAATAGAACTGTTTGGCCATAATGACCATTGTTATGTTTGGAGGAAAAAGGGGGAGGCTTGCAAACCGATGAACACTATCCCAACCATGAATCATGAGGGTGGCAGCATCATGTTGTGGGGGTGCTTTGCTGTAGGAGGGACTGGTGCACTTCACAAAATAGATTGCATCATGAGGAAGAAAAATTGTGGATATATTGAAGCAACCTCTCAAGACATCAGTTAAACTTGGTCGCAAATGGGTCTTCCAAATGGACAATAACCCAAAGCATGCTTCCAAAGTTGTGGCAAAATGTATTGGAGTGGCCATCACAAAGCCCTGACCTCAAACCTATAGAACATTTGTGGGCAGAACTGAAAAAGCGTGTGCGAGCAAGGAAGCCTACAAACCTGACTTCGTTACACCAGCTCTGTCAGGAGGAATGGGCCAAAATTCCCCCAAATTATTGTGGGAAGCTTGTGGAAGGCTACCTGAAACGTTCGAACCAAGTTAAAACCATTTAAGGGCAATGCCACCAAATACTAATTGAGTGTGTAAACTTCTGACAAGCTGAAATAAATAATTCTCTCTACTATTATTCTGAAATTTCACATTCTTAAAATAAAGTGGTGATCCTAATTGACCTATGACAGGGATTTTTTTTACTGGGATTAAATGTCAGGAAGTGTGAAACTGAGGTTAAATGTATTTGGCTAACATGTATGTAAACTTCCGACTTCACCTGTATATCTCTCATTACATTAATCCATACAAAGCCAGACAGTGCACAAAAACTTATGAGAGGAATTCTTGATTGCGGTTGTTTCAACAACCTTCATTTCAGCATATCCAATTATATTATTTGACACTTTAATAAGCCATGCTACAAATATTTAGGATTCTGCACGGTCTTTCTGTTCAAATTCAAGTAACATGTTGGTGTCAATTAAATTTCAACTCCAGCTGGCCAGTTCCCAAAATGGATTGCATTGATCATGGGTAGAATTTCAATTCATATCCTAATTGAAATGGAATTATACTCCCAAACCTGGAGTGGTTAGTGAGTCTCTCATTAGCAGACATTCATGGTAGGAGTGGGTCCGATTGTTTGAATCCTAGGACAGGTGTTCTTTATTAGGGTAATATCTCAGTTTAAAAGATTTGTCATCGACTGAATCAGCAGCATTTACACACATTCATATTATACAGATTAATGTCTCAGCAGTAAAAAAAAAAATATATATAAAGCTTACGTAGTGTATTCAATGACAGGAGAAAGGAAACATTGGAATCAGAGAACTACAAGTAGTGAAATCAGAAAGAAAGAAAACTCAACCTCCAAAAGCCTATTTACACCCACTGGGACAGAGAACAGTAGCACATTCATACCCAGACAAGCACACTCAATGCCAATTAGACACAGGGAATATTCAAAAGGTGCCAAGATAGGAGTGATCAAGTGTGTATTGTGTGATAGGACAACTCATTCAGGTGATAACAGCCTACAACCTCTGACCTTAACCAGAGTACAAGCATTTTACTTTTGAATGAGGTAACTATTTGGCAAGTTGTACCATACCAACAGGTATGAGCAGGGTCAACTAAGTCCACACTCACACTTTTGCCCCCCCCCCTCTCTCCTGTCATAAAATCCCTTCCCTTTGACATGCGTCAAGTGAGCATATCTCTAAAACACGCTGTGTCCCAGTTAGGTCTGTGTGAGCCAGGGGCCAGTCAGGGCCAGTTTAGCCGGTGGCCGACTCTTTACCCCATTACTGACGTCACAGATTTTTATATTTAGAATGTCAATATGTAAGGCTATATGCTTTAGCAGTACACTGGGAGGCTCCTACTATGTTGAATTTGAAGGAGAGACCGAGGAGAGGTTTAGCAACTAATGTAATTGGGAACTAGGCAATACTCTTCTGTTACTGGAAGAGTTTCTCAACAGGAACTGGCATTAACAGTGAAAAGAGCCAGATTGTAGTAAATGGCTAATACGTGACAATGAACAAACAACCCTTTATGAAGACACAAATCATACCAAATGTCAATTTTCTCAACACAATACAGAAATATACACTGAATTGATCCCCTACCAATTATTTAGGCTTTTTGAGGTGATGTAATAGCCACAGAACTGAGATTTAACTTGAATATTAAAGTTGCTTCTTTTCCCAGCCTTAAAAATGATACATGGGTATTCAGTTTGCTTTGCCATTGCTTTCGCCATGGGCAGCCTACAGACAGAGTGTGTGGATTGTCAGGACATTGAGAGGGAAGGAAGGTGTGCAGAGTGAACATGGACATTCCAGGGCTCCATTTGGTTGCTTGCTACTTCCTATCAGTCGTCTAACCCCTCCAGATTTGCACATTTCGTTACAATCATGCAGCATATTTAAAAAAAGAAGAGCAACAGGGAGTCAAGAATTAAAGCGACATGAGCAGAAAATGTGCAGTTTCATATCTGTTCATTCAGGTCAGCATGGACGACCTTGGATTTTTGTTTGACAGAACATGAGATAAAGGAAACCACAAATCAGTTTCCACATTTCCCTCTGATTACCGCTCCCTTCCTTTGGATACTTCACCATGGTTCCCTTCCCTCACCGATTTGGTGTGCAAGCAAAATACGCAAACATCTACCCCCAGCTTTGACGAGAACACAACATCGAAAAATGTGGAGCGATCATGGTTCCCAACTCCCTCGTCAACAATATATTTTGGTGTCGTTCGGGATGCAAAAACGTACTGTACATAATACAAAGTGCATTAAACTCAGCCTCCCTGATGGCACATCTACTTTATGTACCTCTGAACACCAAACCAAGACATAAGGGAGGCGGTAGATCAGAGTGCGCAGAGGGCAGAGCTGTGTGGAGAGATGGTAGAAAAGGTCCCAGCTCACCTCCCCTCCCCACCATACCCATATACAAGCAATATGTACTGACTTTCACCGCTCTCCCCGATATGTTAAAGCCAAGTGGAGCCTGGAGATGACTAGGGGGGGGGGGGGTACATTGTTGGGGAACGTTAGCTGGGGGCCTGGTGGATGGGTGGAGGCTAGGCTAGCCTGCTAGTTTGCTGGTCACCAAGGAGGACCTCCTCTGGGGCAGGTCCTGTGGCGTGGGAATGTGGTCCCCTGTGACGAGGTTCTTGTCGGGGCCTGCCACGGGCAGCTGTTTGTTCTTCATCTTGGCCTTGGCCATGTTGTAGTCACCTGAGTCAAAGTATTTTTGCTAGGTAGGGGCAAGAAAAAAGGAATTTAATTCAGGTTGTCTTGAGTAGTTCTGCTAGTTAAAATTAATATAGGCAGGTTCATTGACGCTGGTTTATTCAACAAAAGCAATGTCGCAAAAAAAATAATTGCGACGTGTCATGGAAATGGCAGAAATGTTCTAAAGATCTTCAATTTTTATTCATTCGACAGGGGTGGATTTTCTTTTGTCTAACTTTATTTCGACAAATGGAAACAATGTTTTTGGAATAAATGTATTTACAGTGGCAAGAAAAAGTAGGTGAACCCTTTGGAAATACCTGGATTTCTGCATAAAATTTGATCTGATCTTCATCTAGGTCATACCAATAGACAAACAGGCTGCTTAAACTAATAACACACAAACAATTATACGTTTTCATGTCTTTATTGAACACATCATGTAAACATTCACAGTGCAGGGTGGAAAAAGTATGTGAACCCTTGTGAACTGGTTGACCCTTCTTTGGCAGCAATAACCTCAACCAAACGTTTTCTGTAGTAGCGGATCAGACCTGCACAACAGTCAGGAGGAATTTTGGACCATCCCTCTTTACAAAACTGTTTTAGTTCATCAATATTCTTGGGATGTCTGGTGTAAACTGCTCTCGAGGTCATGCCACAGCATTTCAATTGGGTCGAGGTCAGGACTCTGACTGGGCCACTCCAGAAGGCCTATTTTCTTCTGTTGAAGCCATTCGGTTGTTAATTTACTTCTGTTTTTTGGGTCGTTGTCCTGTTGCGTCACCCAACTTCTGTTGAGCTTCAATTTGCAGACAAATAGCCTAACATTCTCCTGCAAAATGTCTTGATAAACTTGGAAATTCATTTCTGTCCAAGATAGCAAGCTGTCTAGGCCCTGAGGCAGCAAAGCAGCCCCAAACCATGATGCTCCCTCCACCATACTTTACAGTTGGGATGAGGTTTGGATGTTGGTGTGCTGTGCCTTTTTTTCCCTCCACACAGTGGTGTGTTCCTTCCAAACAACTTAACTGTAGTTTCATCTGTCCACTGAATATTTTGCCAGTAGCGCTGTGGAACATCCACTTTTGCAGACTTCAGGCGTGCAGCAATGGGTTTCTTGGACAGCAGTGTCTTCTTCCGTGGTGCCCTCCCACGAACACCATTCTTGTTTCGTGTTTTACGTATCATAGACTCGTCAACAGAGATGTTAGCATGTTCCAGAGATTTCTATAAGTCTTTAGCTGACACTAGGATTATTCTTAACCCACAGAGCATTCTGCGCTGTGCTCTTGCAGTCATCTTTGCAGGACGGCCACTCCTAGGGAGAGTAGCAACAGCGCTGAACTTTCTCCATTTATAGACAATTTGCCTTACCATGGACATCAAGGCGTTTAGAGAAACTTTTAGCATAGGGAGGGGTTCACATACTTTTTCCAACCTACCCTGTGAACGTTTAAATTATGTATTCAATATATACAAGAAAAATACAATAATTTGTGTGTTATTAGTTTAAGCACACTATGTTTGCCTATTGTTGGGACTTAGATGAAGATCAGATCAAATTTGATGACCAATTAATGTAGATATCCAGGTAATTCCAAAGGGTTCACATACAGTGGCAAGAAAAAGTATGTCACAAGTAACTATAAAGCTCCACTACACATTTTAATTCTAAATAATTCTAAATCATTTTTTTCCAACTATAAAATAATGTTTCTTTGCAGGACAAGGATTGTCCTGACTTTCAAGAATGCCTAAATTGCTTTGCCTTGCTTTTCTGGTTGGCTGGATGCAAGTTTCCATTTCCAATTATTTCAGCTCTAAAGGAGTGCAAGTTTCACCATGGCGATACATTTCCATATTCTAATAATTCTCATGTGCCAATATTAGTAAATTATTGCATTCTATACATGACTTTCACTGGCTATACCCGAGACATGAAACCGATGTGTGGGAGGGCATAGAGGCTGTCGCCAATTTATTACTGCACAATTTGCCTAAATGGGTAATGAAACATTTCAACCATTGTTATTCGACACTGTAGGTTTTTGCTAAAAAAATATAATTTTTTTAGGTGCGAGGTCATTACGTCCTGCTGTATTTATTGACACAAGATAATTAAACGTAAAGTTAAATCTCTATTCTTTGTGAACTTTCTAAAATATTGACAAAAAAATAAAAAAGTATCTGGACAAGTTAATTGAAACATCGCTACTGCCACAGACATACCAAGGCAATCTCAGATCCTCATAAATGCAGAACGCATTGAAATGTCTTAAAGAGGTGTATTCAAAGCCTATGCGATTTCCTAGTCAAGTGGTCAACAAGGGTGTGTAGGTGTTTGTTCCAGCCTCACTAACATGCGGAATCAAAAGCATATATTATCTGTGGCTCTCCAGGAGAAGAGTTCCACCTACCCCTTTCTGTAGCCTCTTCATGAGGAAGTCGGAGCCTCCAGGCTTTTGGCCCAGGCCGGGATACTTGGCCTTCAGCTTGACCTCTTCACCCTTCACAAGGTTGGCATTCTTTTCCTGAGAGTCCTGTCCAGACAAAGAAAACATTTTGATGTGCCGTCATATGGGTGCTACTTGCAAGGAATTTAGCTAAAGAGGGGAAACATCTAAACAATAGGCTTATGTAGCCTACGCCTATATATCCTTCATCATAATGTCAGCCATGATGCGCAGAGAAGAACAAGCATAGGCTTTTAAAATAGACATTCTCCATTTAACTGTCCTGATGCAGTCACCGTACCCCTACAATTATCTACCTCCATTCCTCCAGTATCCCTGCACATTGTAAATATGGTACTGGAACTGACTGACCCTGTATATAGAATGCTTACTTACTTTCTTGTGTTATTCTTATTTCTATTTCTTGTGTGTTTATGTTCTACCTTATGTTGTTTTTAGTATTACATTGTTATTGATTACTGCATTGTTGGGTTTAGAAGTTGCAAGAAGGACATTTCACTGTACTTGTGGCATTAAAACTTGAAACTAATAAGAAGGTTATAAGATGGTCTGATGACAAAACAACAAGATTACTGGGCTGGCACTGTGCACTTCAGAAAGGATTGCATCTGAATCATATAGCCTAACCCTACTCATATTCAGCTGTGAAGTGGGCTAACGCCATGAAAATGACTTGAGGGAGTTGAAGCGTCTTCATAGTATGAGTCACACTCTGCATGCTCTCCTGCAACACTCTCTCTCACGCCCTCATGGTTGCCTGCGATAAACAACTCACTCAGAAGACGAGTGTTATGATTGAGTAAGAATTAAGTGACTAAAAAGCAGCTTCACATCCATTATTTCCCCGTATCTTACACACTTTTCCTCAGCTAATGTGGATAAAACAGCCTTGTTACCCGTTTCTCCATCCCTGACATGTTATTGGTGCCATAAAAACAGATGACTTTATGAAAGGAAAACAGTTTGTCTGCAAATATGTACAAGCCATGGTTATTTATGGTTATGGAGAATATTATACAGAAACAGGCCTTGAGTAATTGCTGACCAAAGTCTAGGTACACAGAGCTTGCAGAGTGGTTCTAGTGTTCACATGACACCTTCATTGCTAAAGCTTTTTGTAAGGTGTAAGCCTCTGGTTTTACTGGAGGCAACTCCTGCACTAGACAAACTGGTTTACCCTTTACTGCCAGTGTGGAGTCCATGGACAGATGCCAGTGGAAAGTAGGCTAACAGGACACACCTTGCTATTGCCCACAGTCCAGAGACTCTGGGTAGAAGTCAGCAAAACATGTATTCTCTATTGGGGCAATTCCACAGTAACAGAGTGAAGCTGAGACTGATTTTCACTTTAAAATGTCAAAACAAAACCCAATGCTTATAAAGTTAAACAAACCATACAACTCTATGCACAGGCACTACTTCTAACAATTTCTACAGAAAATGTAGCAATTTCTATTTTATTTTTGTACTTACAGAACAGTGCAGATGTAAAGTTTGGTAACAGAATGACAGCACAAACCATCATTCTGTTTGTATCTGCACTGTTCTTAAAGTAAATGTGTTTTGTAAATGTTTTGTGTGGAAACTTAAAAGTAGTCCTTGTGGATGCATGTTTTTTTTTTTAACTGTGCAATCATTGGTTTTTAGTTTGGCATACATTTTCATTGGAACAATCTGAGTCTCAGCATCACTGTTTAGACATAACTTATCTGGCTAAATAAAGCTAAGAAGACATTGAGAAACCCACAAAACCCTGCAATCGAAGTACAGGAGAATATCTGCCATTCCATGCAGAGGACAGTAAACGCAAAGCTTGCTGGAGCAGGGATAGTAGGTGACTCAGGGTAGAGAAGCAGATGAACAGATTCCCTTGCTGATTCACTTGGATCCATTACAACAACTTAAAAAGTTGCTATATTCAGCCCCAATGAGGGAAAATGCAAGAGTGGACTGGATACTTTTCACACCCTCAAACAGTTCCAAACTGCTAGACCCATAGTAGCTACCATGAAATGTTATTTTCTCACATGACCAGTTTCGCTTCAAGTCATTGTATCAAAATACCATTGCATTAAAAGCACCCATTATCAACGATAAGACAAAGTATAGCATCAGTACCTTCCCTATACCTGCTAGTCAATGAATATTGATGATATGACCAGTGGGTTTGTCAACAGACCTCTGACCTTCACCAGCATCCACTCAGGATGCTGCCTGTACAAGTGACTTTTCAGCAGTTGAAGTTTACATACACCTGAGCCAAATACATTTCAAATCAGTTTTTACAATTCCTGAGATTTAATCCAAGTAGAAATTCCTCATTTTAGGTCAGTTAGGATCACTACTTTATTTTAAGAATGTGAAATGTCAGAATAATAGTAGAGAGAATGATTTATTTAAACTTTTCTTTCTTTCATCACATTCCCAGTGGGTCAGAAGTTTACACACACTCAATTAGAATTTGGTAGCATTCCCTTTAAATTGTTTAACTTGGGTCAAACGTTTTGGGTAGCCTTCCACAAGCTTCCCACAATAAGTTGGCTGAATTTTGGCCCATTCCTCCTGACAGAGCTGGTGTAACGAAGTCAGGTTTGTAGGCCTCCTTGTCCGCACATGCTTTTTCAGTTCGGCCCACAAATTCTCTATAGGATTGAGGTCAGGGCTTTGTAATGGCCACTCCAATACATACTTTGTTGTCCTTATGCCATTTTTGCCACAACTTTGGAAACATGCTTTGGGGTCGTTGTACATTTGGAAGAACCATTTGTGACTAACCTTTAACTTCCTGACTGATGTCTTGAGATGTTGCTTCAATATATCCACATACTTTTTCTTCCTCATGATGCAATCTATTTTGTGAAGTGTACCAGTCCCTCCTGCAGCAAAGCACCCCCACAACATGATGCTGCCATCCCTGTGCTTCACGGTTGAGATGGTGTTCTTCAGCTTGCAAGCCTCCCCCTTTTTCTTCCAAACATAACGATGGTCATTATGGCCAAACAGTTATATTTTTGTTTCATCAGACCAGAGGACATTTCTCCAAAAAGTACAATCTTTGTCCCCATGTGCAGTTGCAAACTGTAGTCTGGCTTTTTTTATGGCGGTTTTGGAGCAGTGGCTTCTTCCTTGCGGAGCCGCCTTTCAAGTTATGTCGATATAGGACTCATTTTACTGTGGATATAGATACTTTTGTATCGGTTTCCTCCAGGTCCTTTGCTGTTGTTCTGGGATTGATTTGCACTTCTCGCACCAAAGTACGTTCATCTCTAGGAGACAGAACGCATCTCCTTCCTGAGCGGTATTACGGCTGCGTGGTCCCATGGTGTTTATACTTGCATACTATTGTTTGTACAGATGAACGTGGTACCTTCAGGCATTTGGAAATTGCTCCTAAGGATGAACCAGACTTGTGGAGGTCTACAATGTTATTTTCTGAGGTCTTGGCTGAATTCTTTTGATTTTCCCATGATGTCAAGCAAAGAGGCACTGAAGTTTGAAGGAAGGCCTTGAAATACATCCACAGGGACACCTCCAATAGGCTAATTTACATAATTTGAGTCAATCAGAAGCTTCTAAAGCAATGACATCATTTTCTGGAATTTTCCAAGCTGTTTAAAGGCACAGTCAACTTAGTGTATGTAAACTTCTGACCCACTGGAATTGTGATACAGTGAATTATAAGTGAAAACATGGGTCTGTAAACAATTGTTGGAAAAATGACTTGTGTCATGCACAAAGTAGATGTCCTAACAGACTTGCAAAAACTATGGTTTGTTAACAAAACATTTGTGGAGTGGTTGAAAAATGAGTTTTAATGACTCCAACCTAAGTGTTTGTAAACTTCCGATTTCAACTGTATATATAGCTAAGCCTAATATCAGTGCAACACTGCAAATAACATTCACAAAGCATAGGGGACTGAAAACGAGTATGAATCAATAGATCTAGCTTATACATCATTAAAGCTTTGTGTGACTGATCCGCTAGCATGTAAGTAACTGTGATGACTGACCATGGTTTCCATTGAAACACAGATTTCAAAGGATAGGCTATAGTAGTATTGTTTGTATTTGTCTCGAAAGCCGGAAGACTCAACCTCAACTACTGCAAAGTCAGGAACGACCAATACGGACCAGGCATATTTTATAACCTATGGACCAGCGAGCCACAATGGCACAAGGGAAAACGGAACAAATAACTCAATAATACAATACCTACGTTATTATTGATTATCGGGAGACACGTAAATCTTACTCAATACCTTTCCAAAACATTTATACACACTGTCATTGTTGGTAAACGAGAAGTTTACAGGTTTGATGCTATAACGAAAGCTAACTAGCTAGCTAGCTATCAAATCAAACACTTTACTTGTAACGCGTTACAACGAGCTAGCGTTATAGTTAGCTTTCCAACTCAAGATAGTGTCATGATATTAAACCCACCTGTTTTTCATCCTCATATTCCATCGGAGTATCTGATAGATTTTCGGACGACATTACGCAGCTGTAATGGACTAGAAGTCCGATTTGCTTGAAAACGCAGGTTAGAATGTATGCAGGGGTGCTCCTCTAGCTTCCACAAATCTAACCTGCCTCTTGTGAACAAGGATGGATCCTCGACACAAAAAAAGCTAAATAATTTGTGACGCCGTCGTGTGGGATTGCCATTTGTGACATACATATACAGTAACCAATGGTATAAGGAAACACGTTGTATTAGATACCAGGAGAGCCAATGAAATGCTACTAATCATAGAGAAATGCTGAATGACAGAGCTGTGTCCAATAGAGTGCGGATATTCAATCTGTGCGCAGCGTTGCATCAAACTACACTAACAACAGAGCCACAACATAATCAATTTAATTTAAAACTGATGTTTACCTCGGCCAGGACATATCACTTACTACCTTTGATATCACTAATCACTCAATGCATGTTGTGGTGGCAAGAAAATGTACGTTATCTAAGCTTCCCTCTGATTGGCTACTTTAGCTGTCAGGTTTGGCGGGTAAATGTGTGTGTCTGGCGCGAGTTTGGCCCAACATCCAACAGTTTCTTAGTAAATTCGGTCTGGCTAGCTTCTAGATTGTATTTTTGTTGTAATTTTTTTAACCAAAAAACTAATTGAGTGACTGCGCCATTTCTAGGTAGTAATAGCTAGCTATGTGAGTTATGCAATTTCATACTATTCACAATGGGTTGTAGAGTAAAATCAGTGTCATGATCAGTTGGTGTGTGTACTTCTAGTTACGTTAGCTAACACATTTAATGCAGATAGCTAGTTAGCTGACGTAGCTAGCCAGATTAGTATAACATATTTCTGTATCTATCTGTGTAAACTAGTACTTAGCTACCTAGTTACATATTTCAACATAGCTTTACCTTGATAGCTAGTTACCTGGCTTCTGATTAATCTTAATTTTGTAGATTTGACAACTTGTTATCAACTATTACTACCATGGCCTGTGAACAACGTTTGCGGGCTGCTCAGGTAAAACCTCTGGCAATCCATAGCCAGACCTTGGTCCTATTGAATTGCTGTTTTATAGCTAGCAAATGGCATGTTCTATGAATATCTACATGCGTCTATTTATTCAGACCTCTTCAAATTGCCTCGGTGTAAGCGTCTGTCTTTGTTATATTTTATAGGGCACCCAGTTGCTGCCAAATGTAGTTTCAACAGAGCAGCAGTCCTTGATTGTTGTGAAGAAACTGCTGGCCATTGCAGTCTCCAGCATCACTTATCTCAGGGGTCTTTTCCCAGAAAAAGCTTATGGGAGAAAATATGTTGAAGGTCAAAACACAATTTATGTTATTTTTAAATGAACTCAATTGTTATTTAAATGATGATACCCTAGCCGAGATCTTCAAGTAGCCTTACACTTCTCTTTCTATGCCACAGAGCAGAAAGTTATGATCCTCAGGGAGGAGCGCACCTGCCCTGGTGCCAGTCAGATTGTACAGTGGTTAGTATTCACCACCAAGCCTCAGTGGGAAATTACAGTACAGTACTCTGTGGCCAAGTCCTTTCCCTTTATCCAAGTTAGATGATTAATTCAGTGTTGATTAATTAAGACTCTTTTATACACCTCCCAGGATGCATGGATGCTTTGATGCCCTTCAGAGAAAATACGTAAGTGAGATGCTAGCATTTAGTTGTTTATTCATTATCTGCATGTTATTAATGTTAATTAATTACAAATAATGAATGTCTTGTATTCCAACAGTTGCGGACGGTCGTTATGTCTGTGAGTATATTGTAACAAATATTTTCTTCAGCATATAAAGCATTTACATTTTCCGTTGCTAAAGTTTGTAGTCTCCTTCCACTATCTATAGATATACACAGACCCAGAGAATCCAAAGGTAATCGACTACTTTTTAACCCCATAGGCATCGATCATAGTAATGCTTTGATTCTCTGCACTAGAACAAACTACAGTATGTGTAACCTCTTGAATCAAGCTGTTTCTCATTTGACACTGGTCTTTCTTTACAATTTCCAGAAGGTTACTGAATGCTACCAGTTCAAAGTCCAATACACTGAAAAGGGACCCAAAATTGACTTTGAAAGGTATAGCTTTGTGAATGTGTATTAGGGTTGAATGGTGGGAACCCGGTTACTGAGATTTACAGAGATTTACTGCCCAAAACCACTCCCTTTCCCAAGGATAAATAACTGAGAAACCGGTAAATTATTATAAATTATTTATATGAACAGCATGACTTGAAATGGAACTGTTCAATTATATGCGATGTCTAAATCTGGATTCAGTAAGGCCTTCCCTCTGGTCACTTCATAATGAGTCATCAACACTCAGGGTGGGAACCGATGGCCCATCTCAGTATGTAGACCCTCCCTTGGTAACTTTGTAACTTTTTTTTATTGTGATAGGTTGTCCTACATTTGCTGCAGCATAGCCTATGCTACAGTAATACAAAGACCGAATGCGCATCTAATTTGCACACCTCCATCTGGCTTTCGGGGATCACCTTATTTTTTTATTGTAAAGATTATATATTTCTTTAATTGTCGTGGTTAAAACACTCCTTTATCGTTTCTTTAAATCGGTGCATGAGTGAATGCTCTCTCGCAGTCTTTCTTTCTTTCCATCAATTCCATTCAAATTGCATCCAAAATAGATAATCGTGTTCAAGATTGATATACAGTTCAAGTCGGGAAGTTTACATACACTTAGGTTGGAGTCATTAAAACTCATTTTTCAACCACTCCACAAATTTCTTGTTAATTAACAAACTATAGTTTTGGAAAGTCGGTTAGGACATCTACTTTGTGCATGACACAAAGCATTTTTCCAACAATTGTTTACAGACAGATTATTTCACTTATAATGCACTGTTTCACAATTCCAGTGGGTCAGAAGTTTACATACACTAAGTTGACTGCCTAAACAGCTTGGAAAATTCCAGAAAATGATGTCATGGCTTTAGAAGCTTCTGATGGGCTTATGGACATCATTTGAGTCAATTGGAGGTGTACCTGTGGATGTATTTTAAGGCCTACTTTCAAACTCAGTGCCTCTTTGCTTGACATCATGAGAAAATCAAAAGAAATCAGCCAAGACCTCAGAAAAAAAATGTAGACCTCCACAAGTCTGGGTCATCCATTTCCAAATGCCTGAAGGTACCACGTTCATCTGTACAAACAATAGTACGCAAGTATTAACACCACAGGACCACGCAGCCGTTATACCTCTCAGGAAGGAGACACGTTCTGTCTCCTAGAGATTAATGTACTTTGGTGCAAAAACTGCAAATTAATCCCAGAACAACAGCAAAGGACTTTGTGAAGATGCTGGAGGAAACAGGTACAAAAGTATCTATATTCACAGTAAAACAAGTCTAATATTGACACAACCTGAAAGGCCGCTCAGCAAGGAATAAGCCATTGCTCCGAAACTGCCATAAAAAAGCCAGACTACGGTTTGCAACTGCACATGGGGACAAAGATCGTACTTTTTGGAGAAATGTCCTCTGGTCAAATGAAACAAAAATAGAACTGTTTGGTCATAATGACCATTGTTATCTTTAGAGGAAAAAAGGGGAGGATTGCGAGCCGAAGAACACCATCCCAACCGTGAAGCACGGGGGTGGCAGCATCATGTTGTGGGGGTGCTTTGCTGCAGGAGGGACTGGTGCACTTCACAAAATAGATGGCATCATGATGAGGAAAATTATGTGGATGTATTGAAGAAACATCTCAAGACATCAGTCAGGAAGTTAAAGCTTGGTCGCAAATGGGTTTTCCAAATGGACAATGACCACAAGCATGCTTCCGAAGTTGTGGCAAAATGGCTTAAGGACAACAAAGTCAAGGTATTGGAGAGGCCATGACAAATCCCTGACCTCAATCCCATAGAAAATCTGTGGGCAGAACTGAAAAAGCATGTGCGAGCAAGGAGGCCTACAAGCCTGATTCAGTTGCACCAACTTTGTCAGGAGGAATGGGCCAAAATTCACCCAATTTATTGTAGGAAAGCTTGTGGAAGGCTACCTGAAATGTTTGACTGAAGTTAAACAATTTAAAGGCAATGCTACCAAATACTAATTGAGTGTATGTAAACTTCTGACCCACTGGGAATGTGATGAAAGAAATAAAAGCTGAAAGAAATAATTATCTCTACTATTATTCTGACATTTCACATTCTTAAAATAAAGTGGTGATCCTAACTGACCTAAAACAGGGAATTTTTACTAGGATTAAATGTTAGGAATTTTGAAAAACTGAGTTTAAATGTATTTGGCTAAGGTGTATGTAAACTTCAGACTTCAACTGTGTATAGGCCTATATGTACAGTGCATTCGGAAAGTATTCAGAACCCTTGACTTTTTCCATATTTTGTTACGTTACAGCTTTATTCTAAAATTGATTCAATAGTTTTTTCCCCTCATCAATATACAAACAATACACCATAATGACAATGCAAAAACAGATTTGAATTGTTTTTTGCGAATGTATATACAGTGCCTTGCGAAAGTATTCGGCCCCCTTGAACTTTGCGACCTTTTGCCACATTTCAGGCTTCAAACATAAAGATATAAAACTGTATTTTTTTGTGAAGAATCAACAACAAGTGGGACACAATCATGAAGTGCAATGACATTTATTGGATATTTCAAACTTTTTTAACAAATCAAAAACTGAAAAATTGGGCGTGTAAAATTATTCAGCCCCTTTACTTTCAGTGCAGCAAACTCTCTCCAGAAGTTCAGTGAGGATCTCTGAATGATCCAATGTTGACCTAAATGACTAATGATGATAAATTCAATCCACCTGTGTGTAATCAAGTCTCCGTATAAATGCACCTGCACTGTGATAGTCTCAGAGGTCCGTTAAAAGCGCAGAGAGCATCATGAAGAACAAGGAACACACCAGGCAGGTCCGAGATACTGTTGTGAAGAAGTTTAAAGCCGGATTTGGATACAAAAAGATTTCCCAAGCTTTAAACATCCCAAGGAGCACTGTGCAAGCAATAATATTGAAATGGAAGGAGTATCAGACCACTGCAAATCTACCAAGACCTGGCCGTCCCTCTAAACTTTCAGCTCATACAAGGAGAAGACTGATCAGAGATGCAGCCAAGAGGCCCATGATCACTCTGGATGAACTGCAGAGATCTACAGCTGAGGTGGGAGACTCTGTCCATAGGACAACAATCAGTTGTATATTGCACAAATCTGGCCTTTATGGAAGAGTGTCAAGAAGAAAGCCATTTCTTAAAGATATCCATAAAAAGTGTCGTTTAAAGTTTGCCACAAGCCACCTGGGAGACACACCAAACATGTGGAAGAAGGTGCTCTGGTCAGATGAAACCAAAATTGAACTTTTTGGCAACAATGCAAAACGTTATGTTTGGCGTAAAAGCAACACAGCTGAACACACCATCCCCACTGTCAAACATGGTGGTGGCAGCATCATGGTTTGGGCCTGCTTTTCTTCAGCAGGGACAGGGAAGATGGTTAAAATTGATGGGAAGATGGATGGAGCCAAATACAGGACCATTCTGGAAGAAAACCTGATGGAGTCTGCAAAAGACCTGAGACTGGGACGGAGATTTGTCTTCCAACAAGACAATGATCCAAAATATAAAGCAAAATCTACAATGGAATGGTTCAAAAATAAACATATCCAGGTGTTAGAATGGCCAAGTCAAAGTCCAGATCTGAATCCAATCGAGAATCTGTGGAAAGAACTGAAAACTGCTGTTCACAAATGCTCTCCATCCAACCTCACTGAGCTCGAGCTGTTTTGCAAGAAGGAATGGGAAAAAATGTCAGTCTCTCGATGTGCAAAACTGATAGAGACATACCCCAAGTGACTTACAGCTGTAATCGCAGCAAAAGGTGGCGCTACAAAGTATTAACTTAAGGGGGCTGAATAATTTTGCACGGCCAATTTTTCAGTTTTTGATTTGTTAAAAAAGTTTGAAATATCCAATAAATGTCGTTCCACTTCATGATTGTGTCCCACTTGTTGTTGATTCTTCACAAAAAAATACAGTTTTATATCTTTATGTTTGAAGCCTGAAATGTGGCAAAAGGTCGCAAAGTTCAAGGGGGCCGAATACTTTCGCAAGGCACTGTATAAAATAAAAACGGAAATATCACATTTTCATAAGTATTCCGACCCTTTACTCAGTACTTTGTTAAAGCACCTTCGGCAGCTATTACAGTCTCGAGTCTTCTTGGGTATGACACTACAAGTGTTGCACACCTGTATTGGGGAGTTTCTCCCATTCTTCTATGCAGATCTTGTCAAGCTCTGTTAAGTTGGATGGGGAGCGTTGCTGCACAGCTATTTTCAGGTCTCTCCAGAGATGTTCAATCAGGTTCAAGTCCAGGCTTTGGCTGGGCCACTCAAGGACATTCAGAGACTTGTCCTGAAGCCAATGCTACGTTGTCTTGGCTATGTGCTTAGGTTCGTTGTCCTGTTGGAAGGTGAACATGTGCCTCAGTCTGAGGTCCTGAGTGCTCTGGAGCAGTTTTTCTTCAAGGATCTCTCTGTACTTTGTTCCGTTCATCTTTCCTTCGAGCCTGACTAGTCTCCCAGTCCCTGCCGCAGAAAAACATCCCCACAGCATGATGCTGCCACCACCATGCTTCACCGTAGGGATGGTGCCAGGTTTCCTGCATACATTACGTTTGGCATTCAGGCCAAAGAGTTCAATCTTGGTTTCATCAGACCAGAGAATCTTGTTTCTCATGGTCTGAGAGTCTTTAGGTGCCTTTTGGCAAACTTCAAGTGGGCTGTCATGAACCTTTTACTGAGGAGTGGCTTCCGTCTGGCCACTCTACCATAAAGGCCTAATTGGTGGAGAGCTGCAGAGATGGTTGTCTTTCTGGAAGTTTCTCCCATCTCCACAGAGGAAGTCTGGATCTCTGTTAGTCTGACCATCGGGTTCTTGGTCGCCTCCCTGACCAAGGCACTTCTCCCTCGATTGCTCAGTTTGGTTGAGCGGCCAGCTCTAGCAAGAGTATTGGTGGTTCCAAACTTCTTCCATTTAATAATTATGGAGGCCACTGTGTTCTTGGGGACCTTTAATGCAGTAGAAATGTTTTGAAATGTACCCTTCCCCAAATCTGTGCCTCAACACAATCCTGTATTTTTGTCCAAATTTGAGGTATTGTGTGTAGATTTATGGGGAACAGGTTTTATTTAATACATTTTAGAATAAGGCTGTAATGTAAAAAAAATGTTGAGAAAGTCAAGGGCTCTGAATAATTTCCAAATGCACTCTAGATGTGCTTGCCTCCCTCTTTAAGGTAATACATCCAATGCAGTATTAGCCTTATATTTAGGCAATACATGATGATGGGTAATGCATAATAAGCTTCTAACTTATAGCCTCTGTCTCTTGTGCAATACGCACACATAGCAGTTATTTATGCAGACCCATAACCATCCAATCCTCATGAAGAGAAGTGAAAGCCTGTTGCATCTCATTCTAGTCCTATATTATTCAAGCATGTCATTCGAATGATAAAGATAAGGACAACAAAACAAATTACATTTAACTGTTGAAAGCAAGGAAGGAATGAAGCAACACTAGAGAGAGAAAGAGGAGGTAGACTAATAATATTAGGGGAAATATTATGAAAAATGTCAATCAAATTCACTAGCCTATACTTATAACTTTGTAGACCGCATGTGCTGCACCAGAATCGCATGTTCTCTCCTTGCTTTGTCATGGTTTGAACGAGCTGCGTAATTCCAGTTCATATAATACAGTATAATAGAATGCAGTACAGTAATACAGTTCACACTCAAAAAGATTACTGGAGCATGTTTCATTTATTTACCCAAGAGAGCATATAGCTAGCAACATCTATGTGCTTTTATGTTTTTCTGTCTTATGTATTGTGAAGTAGCTGTATTGGATAACGGTTTCAATCATTTGGGCTTGGGCTCATTAAATGTCTTTAATGTAGGGTCATAAAATGTATTTAATCAGGTTTAGGTTGCATCAGGCATGACTTTACGATCAAAGCTCTAATAAAATCCAGACATAGGCCTATTTATATGCTTTGTAATGCTTTTGAAGGACACATCCGGTCTTGGCGGACATTTGTACAATTCGGGGAAAATATTCAACCCTAATGTGTATAACATAATGATAACATGGCAGAATTTAATTGAGAAGCATTGAAGAAAGACACTTTAAATTGTTTAAAAATGTTTACATTTATTTTTGTTTTAGCAAAAACAGCAAGAATCTGGGAAAACTGGCTTGCAGCAGCACAAAAAAATCCAGCATCCTTCTGGTGCGTAAACTCTACACACTGATGCAGAACCTGGGTCCTCTGCCAGACAATGTCTGTCTTAACATGAAACTCTCCTACTACGACGACGGTAAAGACCACACAATGATGTAGAGTAAGCTAAAAGACATGGGATGATGTGATGCAATAAGCTGTTCCGGGGTCATGTCCCGGGTCTTTTGAATGATCAAATGAATTTAATTACACTGAGTATACCAAACATTAGGAGCGCTCAGAACAGCCTCAAATCATTGGGGCATGGACTCAACAAGGTGTCAAAAGCATTCCACTGGGATGCTGGCCCATGTTGACTCCAATGCTTCCCACAGTCGTGTCAAGTTGGCTGGATGTCATTTGGGTGGTGGACCATTCTTGATACACACGGGAAACGGTTAAGCGTGAAAAATCCAGCTGCATTTCAGTTTTTGACACACTCAAACCGGTGAGCCTGGCAACTACTACCATACCCAGTTCAAAGGCACTTCAATCTTGTGTCTTGTCCATTCACCTTCTGAATGGGACACATACACAATCCATGTCTCAATTGTCTCAAGGCTTCAAAATCCTTATTTAACCTGTCACTTTCCCTTCTACACTGATTGAAGTGGATTTAACAAGTGACATCAATAAGGGATCATATCTTTCACCTGGTCAGTCTATGTCATGGAAAGAGCAGGTTTTTTGTATACTCAGCGTATATTTAAGCAATACAGTGCCTTGCGAAAGTATTCGGCCCCCTTGAACTTTGCGACCTTTTGCCACATTTCAGGCTTCAAACATAAAGATATAAACCTGTATTTTTTTCTGAAGAATCAACAACATGTGGGACACAATCATGAAGTGGAATGACATTTATTGGATATTTCAAACTTTTTTAACAAATCAAAAACTGAAAAATTGGGCGTGCAAAATTATTCAGCCCCTTTACTTTCAGTGCAGCAAACTCTCTCCAGAAGTTCAGTGAGGATCTCTGAATGATCCAATGTTGACCTAAATGACTAATGATGATAAATTCAATCCACCTGTGTGTAATCAAGTCTCCGTATAAATGCACCTGCACTGTGATAGTCTCAGAGGTCCGTTAAAAGCGCAGAGAGCATCATGAAGAAAAAGGAACACACCAGGCAGGTCTGAGATACTGTTGTGAAGAAGTTTAAAGCCGGATTTGGATACAAAAATATTTCCCAAGCTTTAAACATCCCAAGGAGCACTGTGCAAGCAATAATATTGAAATGGAAGGAGTATCAGACCACTGCAAATCTACCAAGACCTGGCCGTCCCTCTAAACTTTCAGCTCATACAAGGAGAAGACTGATCAGAGATGCAGCCAAGAGGCCCATGATCACTCTGGATGAACTGCAGAGATCTACAGCTGAGGTGGGAGACTCTGTCCATAGGACAACAATCAGTTGTATATTGCACAAATCTTGCCTTTATGGAAGAGTGGCAAGAAGAAAGCCATTTCTTAAAGATATCCATAAAAAGTGTTGTTTAAAGTTTGCCACAAGCCACCTGGGAGACACACCAAACATGTGGAAGAAGGTGCTCTGGTCAGATGAAACCAAAATTGAACTTTTTGGCAACAATGCAAAACGTTATGTTTGGCGTAAAAGCAACACAGCTCATCAGCCTGAACACACCATCCCCACTGTCAAACATGGTGGTGGCAGCATCATGGTTTGGGCCTGCTTTTCTTCAGCAGGGACAGGGAAGATGAAATTGATGGGAAGATGGATGGAGCCAAATACAGGACCATTCTGGAAGAAAACCTGATGGAGTCTGCAAAAGACCTGAGACTGGGACGGAGATTTGTCTTCCAACAAGACAATGATCCAAAACTTAAAGCAAAATCTACAATGGAATGGTTCAAAAATAAACATATCCAGGTGTTAGAATGGCCAAGTCAAAGTCCAGACCTGAATCCAATCGAGAATCTGTGGAAAGAACTAAAAACTGCTGTTCACAAATGCTCTCCATCCAACCTCACTGAGCTCGAGCTGTTTTGCAAGGAGGAATGGGAAAAAATGTCAGTCTCTCGATGTGCAAAACTGATAGAGACATACCCCAAGCGACTTACAGCTGTAATCGCAGCAAAAGGTGGCGCTACAAAGTATTAACTTAAGGGGGCTGAATAATTTTGCATGCCCAATTTTTCAGTTTTTGATTTGTTAAAAAAGTTTGAAATATCCAATAAATGTCGTTCCACTTCATGATTGTGTCCCACTTGTTGTTGATTCTTCACAAAAAAATACAGTTTTATATCTTTATGTTTGAAGCCTGAAATGTGGCAAAAGGTCGCAAAGTTCAAGGGGGCCGAATACTTTCGCAAGGCACTGTAAGACCCGAGGTGGTGTGGTATATGGCCAATATAACACAGCTAAGGGCTGTGTCCTAGCACAACCCAGAAGTGCCTTAATGCTATTATAAACTGGTTACCAACTTAATTAGAGCAGTAAAAGTCAATGTTTTGTCATACCCATGGTATATGGTCTGCTATACCATGGCTTTCAGCCAATCAGCATTCAGGGCTCGAACCACCCAGTTTATAATTGTGCATTGATTTTCTCATACCCAATGCCTTTTATCAAAATATTTGACGCTCAATAAGTAAGACATTACAAAAGTTAGAAAAGTCTCATTTGAACTACTACTGCAGCGTTGTTAGCATGCTGGAGCATGCCTGCTTGAGCTGAGGACTTACAGGAAGGTAACAACCTGTTAGTTGCAGGCTGTTTGATGTGTTTTATATTAGATTAGGCTGGGAGTGTTTTTCACTGAACGTTGCCACTGCCTTTTGATTTGTAGTTCAAATGAAACTTTTCAGCTTTGTGCTTATTGAGCGTCAAATACGTTAAACTGGCATATATACGATAAATATATCTTAAATGACCCCGTTTTTATGAATTTGATATCAACATTTGAAGCCCATTCTTAGCCTACAAAACCCGGACGGAGTACGGAAGTAAAATTGAACTTTCATAGGATATAACAAGTATTTGTTTTTTTATTTACCACCTAAAGAGTGTGTGTGTGTGTGTGTGTGTATATCTCAGTCACTCCCCAGGACTACCAGCCCCCAGGCTTCATGGAGGGGGACGGCGATAGCATGCAGTTTGAGAAGGAGCCCGTCAACTTGACCATGGGCGAGGTGGTCACTCCCTTCCACACCCTGAAGGTGGACGTGACCACAGAGAGAGAAAGGCTGGAGCAGGTATGAAGGAAACGGGGGAGATAATTAAAGAGTCAACCAGACTAGTGGGTGACACGTTGATTAACAGCTGTCCCCTTTTCTCTGTAGGTTGATGACGAGCAGCCCATCTGCGTGAGGGACAAGTGGGAGCTGAAGATGGAGGAGGGGGGGACAGTGACCAAGATCAGCAGTCAGCAGGTGAGACCTGAGGCTGACATAAATCTTGGCTAATTTGACTGGGTGCCTATGGCAAGGCGCTATTGTTTTAACCCAGTAGGGGGCGTTGCTGTCTCTATCCCATGGGATATATCTACAGTATATAACATTTTTAATGGGGTTTCTACTTTCAGACCCGCATGATAAAAGTAATGGAAAATCCGGACAATGACATTCACTTGGACAATTCTGGTAGGACCTCCTCTCTCAAAACTTAGTATAACGAATTTTCGCTGAACATTTTTTCTCTTTTAAGAAGTCAAATGCGGTCTGAAATCCATGTTGTGTTTTCATCATGTTTGATGCTCAAAGAGGTCCAGGTGAACTGCCAGGAGAAGATGGAGGTGTGTGAGGAGAGCACAGAGAACTCTCAGGTAAAATAACAGCAAAATGTACATTCTGCATAGTCATGACAAAGATAGGCCTTGTATCAACCAAATGTAAATACAGAACAATACAAATATATAGGTGGGATAGTACTGTATGAATATAAAGTAATGTAGGGGCTGCTCCAGTTGTGAAGGTAACGGTCTGTGGTTTGATTGACCTGTCTGTCTCAGATGGACACTTTGGGAAAGAGGACATCTGACCTGGAAGTGGTCATTAAGAGGACCCGGAGCGGACGCGTCACCAGGTCCACCCTGGTCAGTGCCCCCCAAAAACGCACAACCATATCTAACTCCTACTGGTTCTGTTCAAATGGAAGACATCTTTGTATAACGTCATGTAAAAATGATCATGGAGGATGTATATCTGTGGGACTAGTGTATCTGACTAGCTTCTCAAACACTTCCCTGCAGTCTGTGATTTACTGTCTTTGTTCTGTGTGTGTGTGCGCAGGAGAGAAAGGCTGAGACTGAGGTGCACAGTGTCAAGAAGAAGAAGCCCTCTCCCATCGAAGACAAAATGGTGGGAGACACGCCCCCTCGAGCATCATAGATTTCAGCCCCCAGTCTTACTCAAGGAAGGAGAGATAATAATTTGCAAATTGTCTTTTAAAGATAAAACCTACATGTTTTTTTAACAAGTCAATATGACTCATTCAGTCCATCCCATCTAGGTGTATACAGAATATTGTTTGGCAATCATTCATTTTAGAGTCTTGCATTAGTTTGTAAACTGTCTGTCACTCTCTGATTAGCAGATATCGCAGTTCGAGTTCCCCTGCAGTCAGGATGTCCAGGCCTCTGTGCCGAAGAAACGTAAGTTCAGCGAACCCAAGGAACGCTACTGACCTCCCCACCTTATCTATAAGATACCTGTCAAGACAAGAACCGATGTTCTAATTTGAATGGCCTCTAGGCCTTTTTAGTTATTTTAAAGGAAAAGCTGTAGTGCCCACCGCCAACACCACAATAGTACCTCTGCATTCTGTTGTTACAATGGGAAGGATACAGGAAATGGTTCTTTCTAGTCCACCGTGTTTATGTTTATACTTTTGTTTCCATTGTTGAGTTACATGCTAGTGTGTGATATGGAGACTGGGAAAAATTTATTTTCTACAATTGTATATTAGGGTCTGTGAAGTGCAAAACTCACAGTTTTATTTATTTCAAAGGATGACATTTTCATTGTGAGAATTACTTATTTTTGTCTTTTGATTACCATGAACGTTATACTGTGCAAAATTGTGTTTATATTTTATATTGTTATATAAAGTATCAATATACAGTACCCTCCAGTTGTAAGTTATTTGATTAAATGTATGTTTCTAATAAATTAAAGTGCCTTTTCTCAGTTTTGAAAAAGGGTTCTTATTTCGGTCTGTATGGTTAAGAGCAGATAGTTCTACACGCTAGTGCTGAACCTCAGATACAACTGCTTCCATCAGCAGCAAACCTGGGTGCACCTGTTTTAGTGTCATGGTTGGAAAAAGGAAACGCAAGTTTTTGCTACAATTCAAGATCAAAGAGCTTCAGCTTCCTGTCTGCAAGACCTGATGCTATTAGCATGAGTGCAGAAAAATCTATACAATACTGTATCATCTTCTTGTTAAATAATAGCCAACCTTTAACAAAGGGACTGCCAAATGGCGGCATTAGCATGAGGTGTGACTTAAATTAAGCTGTTAAGTGAAAGTGGATTATATCTGTACACTGACCTTTGGGCTGAGATAACCGGCCATCAGCAGCCTCCTGCCTGGCTGCTGTGTGCTTTTAATCAGCTGTTGTTTTTCCCAGAGAGAGGGACATTTGCTGATAGACTACCTTAACCCACTGCAGATCAATACTGCAGGAAGCCTTTGTGATGCATATCCAAACAGGCCCTCTCTCTTCTCTCCACCACACCGGCTGGCGGGAGAGGGAGAGTCCATCAAATCAGTTCCTACATCCAAGCGGGGCTTGTCTTCGGCACTGGAGAATAACCTCATTTCATTGTCTCTTGTTTTTTTATAGGCACTGGAGATAACATTCAAGTGGAAAGTGGAATGGACTGAAAAATCTAGTGCAATGCCCTCTGCGCCTTTGACAATACCCACTCAGCAGCGAATTGACAATCTTTATGAGCTGTGAAAAGCATTTTTCAGCCATTTTTATTATATCGACAGCCCACGGTCATAAAAAGACAGTAAGAAAGTCTCTCTCTAGTCATGTTATACTATATTGTAGTTACAGTACCTGTGTATCCAGGTTGATTATTCTAACCAATACTTAATCTAATAGTACACATTGAACAGGTGGCTTTTATAATTTAAGATTAATCTAACTCCTATAGCTTTGTAACAGTGGAGGCTGGTGAAGGGAGGATGGCTCATAGTAATGGCTGGAATGGAGTGAACACATGGAAACGTGTTTCATTCCAGCCACTCCATTCCAGCCATTACTATCCCCTCACCAGCCTCCACTGCTTAGTAATTATTTGGCAACTGGCTACTTGACGACATCGATGGGATTTAAAATGCAGCTACAGTTTTAACATGTGGAGTTTCTAGTAAGGTGTATTTGTTCTTGTACACATTAGTGTCTAAAAGCTGAATTGCAGTGTATATCAGGTGTGTAATACATCAGAGAAAATACAGTATGACTGAAGCTCTTCTAGCCTACTCCAATGAGGTAAAGTGCACAAATGAATCAAAAACGACATGCCAACATCAGCAGACAACATCTGAAATGCAATGCTACTTACCTCCACCCCCTATCCTTCAAACATTATGCCTGTACTACACACGTCTCAAGAAATGAATTCTGAAATTAAATTCAGGGACACACGTCGAATGGCAAGTGTTAACAAATCAATCAGCTGGTCAAACATGAGGCTGGTTTCAGAGGCCGTATCTCCCCCTATGTGGAGCCAAGGCCCGGGTCTCTGAGTCAATATGAGCCGGCCGAGGCGGTTCGTGTGATGAGGAGGGAATCCCTGTCAGACAAACAGACAGAGGGACTGATAGACGGATGGACTGGCCCATCCCTGAGCCTTAGATTAGAAAGACTCTCAGGCTGCATGTAGGGGGTGCTGTGATTATGCCTGCAGGGCCTGTGGGCTCCAGAGGCGGTTAGGGTTTAGAGGCAAGCGGGGGAGAGGACTGGACATTCAGCCAGGGACTGTGACCCCTTTGACCTTGCCAGAAGGGCAGCAAATGTTTCCTAGCTGATTAGCGGTTCTTCAGCAGAGCATCGTGGCTGATGTTAACCCTTTGCTGTAAGGTAAAAGGAACTGGGGGAGTCTCCTCGGAATATAGACGACATGGTATCTGAGCATGACTATGAACAATAACAACAATTTGAGGGAAAGCCTGATATATATTGATTAAAGTCTGCAAAAATAAACAATAGGGGAGCTGTGAACTAAATTAGAGGAAAACACACTGAATACCTCTGAACTAGTATAAATTATATGTATTACACTAGTATATAAAAAACATACTATACCGTAATTTGCAATTTGGTAGTTTTGAAAACGACCACAAGGGGGCGATAGGTTGCTGCAGAATGTGATGAGACTCAGGCCTAGATGATAAAGGATGCAGTATCTGTAGACCTATGTGACTATTGACAAATACTTCCATGTACTTGCACCAATAAACATGTTTCTTTCTTTCTCTACTGTATTCACTTCCAACTGCACTACATTTCAATCACAAATAGAACTCTAAAATGATTTGCTTTGTGGTACCATAGAAAGCACTGTATGCAGAGTGATAGTCTACTCCTATTTGATTTGCATAAAATAAGTTAAATAAGATTCCATGTGAGCAGGTGTTTTCAGGGAGAACAGATTCTGAGATTGAGTATGTGTATATAGTCAGTGTTGAGCAGTAGTGTTACCTACTTGAAACAGATGCTCAAAGCAATGGGATGTGCTTCCATTGTGATCCGAGTAGACAGCTGAATTGTTTACCAAAGGCCCTTTCTTCAGTTCAGGACACTTACAATGGCTGAGTTCTGACACTGAGGATTTCTGAGGGAGTGGGAGGGAGGAGGAGGGCAGATTGAAGGGAGAGCTTCTGCCTTGTACCCCTTTTCTCTGTGCTCAGATGGACCTCACCCTCCCCCAAAGCCACCGGAGGGCAGGGGTTTAAATGTCACGCTTGGTCATCAGAGCGCCCGGCCAGGCTCGTGTCTCTGGGGGGAACACGCCAGGAGAGAAAGGGGAGGGAGGGAGAGACACTTGCCCTCACCATTGTCCATTACGATAGGCATGAGCTGCTAACTAACTCAAAATCAAGTGTATCCTCTCGCCACGTGAACTGCCTGTCCAACTTGGTCAAACACAATGCTTTAAGCCTTATGAAAAAGCAGTCTTGGTCATGGTACGTTTGGCTGAAAAGCTTTAAGGAAATCGGATGTATATTTGGTCAGCAGGTGCATGAAAAATGCTCTATGTGTCACCTGGAGCCTTTGAGATCTCTCTGCACATTGCACTCTAGCATGTCCTTAAACGGGACAAAAATCTATGCAAACTTTTCCGTTGAATTACATTCAACCCGACTTGGAAATGTAAAAGACTAACTTATGAGACCAACTTCAACTTGAAATACAAGCAATGGACAAAATATATGAGTGGCTGGTGACTTCACCCTGGCCAAGGTCTGAGGCCACTCTTTACCCACTCACAAGATTGAGTGTTTCATGTATCTATTTGTTCTAAATAGTGGCACACTTGACCTTGGGCGAGATGTGTGTGCTTCTAACATAGCCGAGAATCATCCCTCTGTCAGGATCAAGGGAATGACCTTGAACTGCAAGCACAGGCGTAGCTGAGTGCACAAACTCATTTAACTCCTGGGTTTGCTATCGACATGCTGTAATCGTTAACATTGCGGATGATGAATAACTACTGACTGCCGTACCTACAGTACCCAAGGCTAGGCAGGGGAACGCATGCTGATGGTCAGATGACTTGGGCGACATCCCTTATACCAGTTTTATAGAGCCACGACAACAGGGCCAGCACAGATCTAACACACAGTAAGGCCCTTGAAGGTGTAGGCTATGTCTTCTTTTTTGCATAACAGTAGAAAACTGGACCTACAGTGCATCCCACATGAAAATAAACTATAGTGTATGCTACAGTAGGAATGTTTTTGCTGACCTTTTTAGTATTTATTGTAGTATACTGTAGTATTTACAGTTTACTATAGTATAAACACTATAGTGAAAAATAATAATAGTATATACTATATTATAAACTGGGTGGTTCTAGCCCTGAATGCTGATTGGCTGACAGCTGTGGTATATCAGACCTTATACCACAGGTATGACAAAATAGTTATTTTTACTGCTCTAATTACATTGGTAAAGAGTTTACACTAGCAATAAGGCACCTCAGGGGTTTGTGATATATGGCCAATATATTACAGTTAAGGGCTGTGTCCAGGCACTCCACATTGCGTCGTGCTTAAGAACAGCCCTTAGCCGTGCTATATTGGCTATATACCACACACCCTCAGGCCTGATTGCTTAAGTATCGACTGTAGTGCTTTTGCGGACTGTGGTATGCAGTAGTATTTTCTATAGTGTTTTTTGCGGACTTCCGTATGATATACTGTAGTATTTACGGTAGTGTTTTGGGGGACATTACTGTAAAACAATTTTTGCTTGTGTTGTGGGTTGTGAAAGGGTAGTTCAGAGATTCTGAAACTTTCTATAACCTGTAGGGAACAATGTATTGGTGGTGCAAATTGGGTTATGGGCGATGGGAATGGGCAGGGCATATGCAAATGAAATACTGTACTATTTACTATAGTTAAAAAAAAATGTTTTTGCAGACTGTAGTGTTTTTGCTGACATTTCTGTAGTAATTATTACAGTGTTTTTTTGTGGATAATACTGTAGTGTTAACTATAGTATTCTACAGTATACTACAAATTCGGTACTAAGTACTATACATGATCGAGGGATAGTAGTGTGTAGTATAGTATTGTACAGTATACTACAGTTTAATACAGAATTCTATAGTAAGTACTGTAGTATTCTCTAGTAAACTGTAATATGTTCAGGAAGTTCCATTTACATGTACAAATGAAGTTGAGCAGCTGAAGTTTAGCACCAGGTTCTCACTTTGACAGCTCTCAAACACAATCTGCTGGAGGGAGAGAAAAGTTTGACTCCTTGATTCTCCTTCTCTCCCACATGCCGAGGCCCGGGGAGGCTGACTTCTGCCCTGGTAGCATTTCCTCCTCTCCAGGCTGAAGGGTTTTCATCTCAGCGGGATGCGAGGGCAGACACTTTCCTCCTCTTGCTCCCTCCTCCCATCCAGCACGCACAAACACTACAGTGATTTCCATTTCTGTTGTAGTGTGTGGAGCTAACAGTAACCACCCGCGGCTGAGCTAGCCGCCCAGATAACGGCAAGTATCCAACACAGCAATGGAGACGGCATAGGAAGAACCCCTGAGACCTGTCTGGACCCACCAGTCCTGTGGATAGTGGATACATCCCCAGTTAAGTGTGTTCGTATGACACACACTCAGCCTTTTGCTCCTTTGTGGAGCATGGACCTCAGGCTCAGCTACTTGGTGTCAGAACCGTGACACAAAGCACAGAAGGCCTACAATATGATGAATTTGACAAGCCACTCTAGCGTGAAGCTTATACACTCTTGTAAAAAAGGTTTTGTAAAGGGTTATTTGCAGAGGGATAGGGTTCTACCAAGAACCATTTTCATCTGAAGAACCCTTTTTGGAAGACGAGGGTTCTTTGTAAGGCAAAGCTTTCAACCTAGAACCTTTCTCATCCTAAGAACCGCCTTGGGAAGAAGGATTCTTTGGAAGGCAAGAAGGGTTCCACCTAGAACCCTTTTGAATCTGAGCACGTTTTCATTGTATTTTGTTATTTTACATTTTAAATAGTGCATAAGCATTAGTGTTTATCTCAATGTTTAAACTTTAACGCTTCAGAGTTTATTAAAGGATAGGTATGAGAATGTTTTAAACTGTACCTACAGTTCCTTTGGAAAGTATTCAGACCCCTTGAAGTTTTCCACATTCTGTTTTGTTACAGCTCTGTTCTAAAATTTATTAAATTGTTATTTTTTTATTCTCATCAATCTACACACAATACCACATAATGACAAAGCAAAAACATGTTTTCTAAACATGTTTGCTAATTTATAAAAAAAAATATTTAAAATAATGTCACATTTCTATATACGTTTTCAGACCCTTTACTCTTTATTGAAGCACCTTCGGCAGCGATTACAGCCTCGAGTCTTCTTGTGTATGACGCTACAAGCTTAGCACACCTGTATTTGGGGAGTTTCTCCCATTCTTCTATGCAGATCCTCTCAAGCTCTGTCAGGCTAGATGGGGAGTCTGGCTGGGCCACTCAAGAACATTCAGAGACTTGTCCCGAAGCCCTTCCTGCATTGTCTTGGCTGTGTGCTTAGAGTTGTTCACCTGTTGGAAGGTGAACTTTTGCCCCAGTCTGAGGTCCTGAGCCCCCCTGAGCAGGTTTTCTTCAAGAATCTCTCTGTACTTTGCTCTGTTCATCTTTGCCTCGATCCTGACTAGTCTTCCAGTCCCTGCCGCTAAAAAACATCCCCACAGCATGATGCTGCCACCTCCATGCTTCACCGTAGGGATGGTGCCAAGTTTCCTCCAGACGTGACGCTTGGCATTCAGGCCAAAGTGTTCAATCTTGGTTTCATCAGACCAGAGAATCTTGTTTCTCATGGCCAGAGAGTCTTTAGATGCCTTTTGGCATCATGTACCTTTTACTGAGGAGTGGCTTCAGTATGGCCACTCTACTATAAAGGCCTGATTGGTGGAGTGCTGCAGAGATGGTTGTCCTTCTGGCAGGTTCTCCCATCTCCAAATAGGAACTCTAGATCTCTGACAGAGTGACGATCAGGTTCTTGGTCACCTCCCTGACCAAGGCCCTTCTCCCCCGATTGCTCAGTTTGGCCGGGCGGCCAGCTCTAGGAAGAGTCTTTGTGATTCCAAACTTCTTCCATTTAAGATGGAGGCCACTGTGTTCTTGGGGATCTTCAATGCTGCAGACATTTGTTGGTACCCCTGCCCAGATCTGTGTCTCGACACAATCATGTTTCGGAGCTCTACAGACAATTCCTTCAACCTCATGGCTTGGTTTTTGCTCTGACATGCACTGTCAACTGTGGAACTGTATATAGACAGTTGTGTGCCTTTCCAAATCATGTCCAATCCATTGAATTTACCACAGGTGGACTCCAATCAAGTTGCAGAAACATATCAAGGATTATCAATGGAAACAGGATATACCAGAGCTCAATTTCGAGTCTCATGGTAAAGGATCTGAATACTTATGTGAATAAGATATTTCCGTTTTAAATATCCTGAGTGTTGGTGTTAATAACCAAAGGGGAGAGTGATTGTGTCATTTTTACTCTGTATAGAGTAAAACACTCAAAACCATTCCCAAACCTTCTTATATTTCCCAGCTCTATAGCAGGTTGATTTTTAGAATGGTTTGTTTCAATATCTGTGTTTTTGCATGTACATTGATTGATCGATTGATCTTACACTACACAAAGATAAATAAGATACACTTTTCTAAACTAATCAAATATGTTAGTAGTTGGACTGAATGCACCCATTACTGAGATGGTTGTTTCAGTTGAGATGGTTTAATTAGTCTCTTTTATCAATCTTCCCCACCTTGGCAGTCATTCTGAATGCAGGTTGCGGGTGATTAAATGTTCAAGTTGTTGATATCCTCACTGGCTGGATTCCAATAGGAATTAGACATCACTTTGCAAGCCAGCACAATGGTCCTGTGTGGAGTTAGTAGAGCAGAGCATGGTGCTTGAAAAAACATGGCTTCAATACCCCATTGGTTAACCAGCATTAACTATGTTTTTTTAAGTATGAAAATGTATGCACTCGCTACGGTGAGTCTCTCTGGATAAGAGTATCTGCTAAATTACTAAAATGTAAAAAACTCTAGTGATGTGACCTGCAGGCCAGATGTGGCCTGTAAACCATGAGTTTCATAACACCACTGTGTTAGGGTATAACTAGTCCCTCAATGAAAGGCCTTATGATATGTGTAAGGTATTGTCATAAATTGTTTCATTTTAAAGGCTACTAAGAAAGGTGGAACCGTTCATAGAGGGTTCTACCTAGAACCCTTTACAGAGGGTTCTATGAAGTACCCTACATCTATGAAGTACCCTACATTATAAGTAAAACCCTTTGCAAAGGGTTCTACCTAGGACCAAAAATGGTTCCCCTATGGGGACAATCCGAAGAACCCTGTATGGATCTACTTAGCTCCTTTTTCTAAGATATGGCTTGGTCACAAAAGTTCTATCTAGAGTATCAGGCATACAGTGCAATCTAACCATTACAATTGACCTGTAACATGTGGCACAACTACAACTAAATTGTGGCTGAATTATTGATACAATAGTATACACAGCATTAAGAGGGGGCATGAAAGGAACCAACATGGGAATGGTCAGCTAATTTCATATGGGAGCCTGAGGGCGCATTCCACCCAGTGAAGACCAAACATATTGACATCTCTGTGTGGGGAGAGACTGTATATATGTCAGGTTGGTGCTGGACTATAAAAAAATAAGCAGCATGACACCAGTCCACTAACAAACCACCTTCAGTCTGCTTCTATGCATTTCATGTTCCTTTTTTTTCATGTTCCTTCTATGCATTTCATGTTCTCATTGACTACATGACATGCTGGAAGTAAAATTGGCCATATTATTTTACGCTCTTTTTCAAAGTCTAATGTCATATCTGTCTGTTTATTAGTAGCCTCACACTGAATGAAACTGACACTACAATAATAATTTTCCCCCCATATCAATAGGTCCTGAAAACATGTTTGTTTGGAGACCAGATGAATTGTGAAACAGTACAAGGCTATAGTGTATTGGTTAGGGCAAGGTGTTTTTATTGAAGGTGGTTGACCATCACCAAGCTCATTGGCTAACATTTCTAGAAGTGTCCAAAAGCCTTTGTCCACTCTGCACTTCCATTTCCACCTATCTAGGAATTGTGATGACCGTGCCTCGGGGCGACAGAGACACCTTGAGGAGCGCCCACCTTTAAATCCGATGCTCCATGACTTCAACCATGACCCCTGGCTGGGGGGATCCCTCAGGCAGGATTTAAACGAGCTCCCCCAGGTCCGCTGCGGCTCCTCTCACGCCATTACGTTTAGAAGAGATGAATAGACTTTTATTTAGCAGTTGGTTAAATATACCCATTCGACTATAGAGAGACGATTTGGGTAAATGGATACACATTTGGGTGACTGTAGGCTATGCGTAAATATTGAGACTAAAGAAATGGGTGATTATGGAGTGGCTGTGACAGAATGTTGAGGGCTGCGCGACCATTATTCTGCCCCCAAAACATGCGCGCGCCATACAAGAGCATCCGTCACATTTTGGGATAAAATACATTTAAATGCTCGTTTTAATGTCAATTAAAGCATTTCAGTTGATCATTAGACTTTTCTAGAAATAGTATCTCTGACATTTTCCAATTATTTGTTCTATCTTTTGCTATTATGGAGGACGGAAGGCGAAAAAGCATACAATATCGGGATATTGATCCACGCCCATCACTGCAGAAAAAAAGTCGGTTCAGGAGGCTACACAATTCAGACTGGACACCGCGATCGATAAGATACTCTATCAGCCGTTTCCATGGAAACTCGCAGAGCAAGGACAGAGACTGCCATGTATTTATTTACACCTGCCTATTTCATGTACCTATGGTGATAATGAAAGTGTCCGGCAAATTAATGCAACGATGTTGGAATTTATATATATTCCACTTTTAAAGAAATCATACAATGTGTAATAACTTTGAGTAGGCCTAAATAAAAAAAATAGTCATGGGACAGATATTTAACAATAGGCGTTTCATGTGGCAATAGAAACAAAATAAAATACATTCAATTATTTCATAAAAGCTAATAATGCACATATTACTGTTGAAATCAGCAGTTGTTTCCTGACATTGGAGAGGGCTTCTTTCGTGGTTGACCTCAATTTGGAGGTCGAACAAGCATGATCAATGTGCTGGCCATTAGCTAACCATGAGCAAATGTAGGGGCAAGGCCAGAGAGCAAAGAGAAATTGGATGAGAGAGAGGGAGGGAGTGGTTGAGGGATTGTCTACGCTTTCCTCTTGGTCAGCACTGAAGATCAAAATGCTGCACCAGAGCCAGACAGAATGTCAAGAGAACTTGACACCAGACATACTCTTGTCTGTCTGCAGTGTGCTTTGAACTTATCACACTTTAAACAAGGGACTCATTGGCTCCTGGTGCTCCCCTGGTCTGCCCTAAGTGAGGGGGATGGATATCATGATCTGGTCTGTGTTGATCATGTGTTGTTGTATTGATCGGCAATCGAAACTACTGCTGAAAATGCAGGAGGAGAAGGGAATTGGTTGTGGGGACTTGCTACAGTGGATCTGGTATACAATGCTGCGGTCATGGACATTGAGTCGTAGGAAACAGTGGTTATGGAAAACCATGTTCTGTATATTGAGTGCCTTTTTTAAGATTTTCCTTCAATCTAGTTTGGTTTAAGTTGCTGAAGCTTTCCATTCACTAAAATTAAACACAATTAAATCACATGAACATTCCTACATGATTAAGTATTTCCTAACACTATTACATGATCTATTTCAGTGAAAACAGCTACAATGTGACATTATAAGCTATATTTGTATTGTACAGGGCCAGTCAGTCAAGTAATGTGTCAGAGTGCACCATTGCAGTGTATTGCTGAGATGGAGGCTGTTCCTGTTTTGCAAGCTGTGACATAGTGGTGTTGATGGGCACGTGGCTCTGCGGTGTTGTTCAAGGGCTACTGGCCACTGCCCTGACATTTGACCCGTGCCTTCATTGTGGAGGTCGGGTTCTCGACTCCTCGTACCTCCCATCCCAACACCTCGGTTCAGCCCCCCCAACCCTCCTCCCCTCCGCTACACTTTATGCCGATCAATGGCAGTTTCATGTGGCTTCTCAGGCCTGCAGTGACGTGTGTCCTATTGATTTATCGACATTACTCCAGGCAACCGAACCCAAAAGCCTTCTCTCAGTAGGCAGCCAGGCTCCAGCTCAGTAGAGCTACCACCCCCTGTGCAGGATGGGCCCATGCCAAGTCATCGAACTGGAAACAGTACTGTCCGTAAGAGCATCACATTAGCATCAAACACATCCAAATGTAATGTGTTGCTGAGTCAATGCCTTCTCCAGAGCTCCTCCATCCATTCTGTATCATCCACCATTCTATCCTCAACTGGACATTGAACAGGGACAATGGGAGCCGCACTCTCACACAAACACATACTGTCTCACCAGTTTCCAGAGGCAGCGACTCAGTTTTATGGTTAAAATGTTATTTTCTCTTCTCTTGTCATGCCTCCATGCTTCATCCTTGTGGCTGTTGCTCTCATCTGCCTCTCCTGTGGGCCTCCACCCCTGCCCCTACCCCCCCAGGCTCTATGGTGTCCAGTGAAAGGCCGGGGAGCGGGGGGCAGCTGGACACTCCCTGTGGCCTGGCCTCTGAGGGGGAGGGGTTCACCATTAGCATGGCCTGCTGGCAGCTGGCTCAAAAGGAAGGGATTGGAGATCAGTGACCTGTCCACAGTGTCCAGCTGGGGGGGGGGGGGGGGGGGGGGGGGTCATTTCACGGCCCACCTCCGGCCACGCGCTGGATAGCCATCTGTGTGTACGCGGCATCCTCTTATCGGGATGACCAACAAAAGTTACGAAAGCTGTTTGCCTGATCTGTGGAGAATCTCCAAAAGATGGCTACAGCTGCCTCGGTGTGTGCCTCTGCAGTATGCTTTGGTGCTTTCAGTACTACAACTATTGCTGTGCGAAGACAGTTTCTGTTTTGTCACACATGTATCCCACATGTAAGACATAAATATGATCAGAACCATATTAAAAATGTTCAACATAGGCTGCAGTGATTTTAGGGTGAAATCTCTGAATTGTTGTGAAATCATTTGTACAGGAATGGCAAAAAATGGTGCTCCTCCTTTTAGATAGGGAAGACAATGGAGGTAAATCAGCACAGATGGACTACCAGATCTACTTTAGTCTCCCCATTCAGTCTGATGGCTCTGATCAGGGAACAGATTAGCACTGGATTGTTACACCTCCTCCCTCTCCTCCTCCTACTCCCTACTCCCTCCCCCCAACCTTTCATCGTCCTCCCCTTCTCTGCCCTTCTGTCTTAAACTGTTTAAGGTGATCAAATTTTGCCCATCCTCCCAGTATGGTCGGAGGGGATCAAAGGTGACTGACCCTTGCCTGATTATAAAGGTTGGGGACCTTCATAATAAACAGGGATCCTGCTAAACAGATCTGGATTGCTAGATAACACTAGCCATATGCCTAAACCTCAGCTTCACCTTTATTTACGAATCCAATATCCTATTAGCATTTATTAATTTGGCTTTATTGGAAATGATCGTTGTGTTCATATCAGAGAGTTGTTTAATACGATTTCATGAATCAAACTGAAAATCCAAAAGCTCTAAAATGGAGTGCAGGCACTAAATGCGGTCAGAAACATTGTGCTGACCATACTGTACATAGCAGAGGATCTTGCACCAAAACAATCTCCGGTCAGCATTATATGACTGAGAAGCCATACTCAATTCAAAGATACTAAAATCCTTACAAATTTGCTTTATTTGTCCCTTCCACCATTCATTGGTGAAACGGATGGTGGGTGAAGGGACAGATACATAGATAAGCATCCTCATTGAAGGCTGCTGGCAAGCAGAGCCATTTCTTGTCCTGTAACAGGATATCCTCACAAACAGAGGTGTAGAAAAGTGAGAAATGCCTTGTCTCATTTGGCCATAATAAGGGGGGGAAGGGGATGAGCCGAGTTTGGCCGAGGAGTATCGATTAATTTCCCAATAGCCTCTGGTCCATGAGCCGCGAACCCTGGCCTCCGTTGCTAGGTGACCACACCATCCAAGATGGAGCACGGGATGATGAAGGGTGACAGCAGAGCTGAGGGTCACTGGGGCCAGTGGTCATTCTGAGCCCCAATGGGAGGCTTCGGACATGCAGATAATGCAATGAAACAGGATATAGGCTATATGGGCTATAGAGGTATCCTGCAAAGCATGAATTTGTGATATAAGGCGTCGAATGCCTTAGATGTGGAATCTCCCAGTGATATTCACAGATTTCTGTACATTAGGCTCAAATCAATTGAATACGCATTGCAGTGTTTATGCAGCATAGGTTTTCCACCCTGGTCTAATACCTTTGCAGAATGGGTTAGGGTACATCAATACAACATGGACTCCCCCCTCTCAAGTAGATGCTTCCAGTTTTCTGAATCAGACATGAATGTGCAGGTTGTTTGTAAACAAGGATATTGCATAAACATGGCCGAGGCAGGTTTGATACCTACCCATTGCCTGGATTCTGTTGTTCAGCCATTTACCTGGAAACTGTTAATATAAGAGCAATTTTCCAAATGTACAAGCAACCAGAAGGTAGCTATTTACTGAACATTTAGATTTGTTCTCTTCAGCCTTTTAAGGTTTCAAACATGCATGTTTCAAATACAATGTAAGTGCATTTCTATCCAGACTAAACAGTGGCCACTGTTTGTTAGAAATGCACTCAAAATGTATAAACATTATGGGGACATTATTAGGCTTCAGTTTCCTTTGTGGTGTTTCTAAACCAATGTAATAACAATCACCCTCCATCCACATAACACAACAATCTGAAGTGGGAATTTACAATACCTAAATTCTGTTCTAAATTTAAAAAAAAAAAGAATAATAAGATGAGACTCTTTTGGCAGGTAATTAAATAATTAAAAACTCTTAAGCTCTAAAATACATTGTACGGTATAAATACATGTTACCCCAACTAATAATGTAGTTATTATCTTGACTCAATGATAATAAAATATTTACAATAAATTCATAACACATTGTCAGTAATAATTCATACAATAGGTACCATTGCAGCCTTTTTCTTATTGATTGCACACCGTGAGGGGGTAAAATGATACGGAGGGGGGGACAGGGAAACATTTCAACTCACAGACAGATGTAAATGGATCTACACCATTCTGGCCTCGGCAGTGAAGTTACCAGAAGGCAAAACCACATTGGGTTAAGGTCAGGGGGATAAGCCCATACTGTCAGCCATAAAAGGCCACCTTGTATTGTAGAGTTGCCAATGTAGCATTGCCTCCTTCCTGCATGAAGCCTTTCCCTTTATCTTCTGCCATGTCTCTCATGTGAGCCTCAGTAGTTGCAGAGACATGTTTTATTTCTGTGTTTGAGTCCATATCCTGAGGACGGTTTGGAAGTTTTTCTTTCTATTAGTAATACTGGGGGGTGGGAATGTGGTTATGCATTTTGCTTTGGTACAAGGCAGGATGTTCTTTACTCTTTTTTAAAAGCCCTGAGCTGTATGAGTAGATTTTCTCTTAAACATTTGTATCCCTTCTGAGACCAACCCTTTTCTGCCCTGAGGATTCTGTAGGCCTCCCAGCCCGAATAACCTAAACAACACTACAGTACCAGCCTACAAAAAAAAGGAAGAATATGGGTTAAAAGCTACAGTATGAACAACCAAATGTGAAGTTCACTGATAGGGAAGAGTAAAAAGAAAGACTAAGAAAGAAAGGCCAGCCTTTCGCTCTGTGTAATTAGATTGATGTGACAAATTTGCCCCAAACATTTGGAAAATTATAATTTATTACAATTACCACAGAGAGCCCCTGTAGCAAGAGTGCTTGAACTCTGTGTGTTTGTGTGTGTGTGTTTGTGTGTGTGTGTTTGTGTGTGTGTGTTTGGCTGGGGAGAGTGAGGGGGGTGTTTGAGATAGTATCAATCGCCAGGCCAGGCCATTGAATGTATTGATTAGTTACCTTTCTTATTAACATGCTGATTAAAGAGAGAAGGGAGAGAACCGGTAGGCAGGAGAGAGACGCACATATGCAGCTGGGACACAGAAGAGCCCTGCCGCAAGCAGGGAGACAGAGCTCAGGCAGAGGATGCAGAACGGATTAAAAAAACAGGACAAGGAACGGAAAGCAGGAGATAATTTGAGGAGAGGAGAGCTCCGGAGCAGGCTGCGGCTGCGGAACGGAGGATGGGAGAGGAGGGGGAAATGGATGCAGGTGCTGACCTGACAGAGCGACGCTGACGGCTTCAAACCCTAAACAGCACCGACTGGACAACACTGAGCTAATCCGCAAAGACTCATACACTCTTGGCTGTAAGAGACACACACTCATGCTGACAGGCCAAGGCAAGCATTATCACGATAGAAAATAGAACAGTATGTATGATGCTAATCTATTTGTATATGTTTCATAAGTGGTATCTCTAATGCACAGTGGCAAACGGTCATACATCGTTAAGCAGTTATGATTAGGGAATTCATAAGATGGTTATGGATATTTCTGAGAAATGGGTTTTTATTCCAAGCGGGACTGAAAGGTGTGGAGAGCATGCAAGGAGGGAGATGATAGAACGGCAGGGTTTGTTTGTGTGAGTGTGTGTGTGTGAGGGGGGAGAGAGAGAGCATTAGAGGCAGAGAGAGAATTGAATTGAGAGAGAGAGATAGTCAGAGAGAGACAGAGAGAGAGAGAGAAGAGAGAGGGATAGAGAGAGAAGAGAAGCGAGAGAAGGGGGGGGTCAGGAAGAAAGAGGGGGAGAGGGGGTGTTCATGTTAGCTTGCTTTGGAATAAAATCTGTTGAACTATAAAGTAGAATAGAAAATAAAATACAATGCGCAAGAACCAAAACATATTGCATCAACATAGTTGACAATCAAGACAATCAAAAGGCATTCGTCGCAATAGGTTGCAGTGAAACGTGGTGTTGCGCAATCAGAATATTTTCTGATATTCTATTAGATTTATTGTAGAAGAATCCTAAATAGTTATTTTTAGAATAATTTCACTAGGTACTATGCATAGATTCTATAAAACTATATTCTGGGATTTGAAAAACAAACAAAACGAGGTCCCTGACAGTTGTTTTGATATACAGCTGAGGGATGGGATTAGGGAAATGTAACCCCTCTCAAATTCACACAGTGCTCGAGAAACAAGAACTGTGACAGGGTGGGAGTATGGGCTTTCCATGGTGACATCATAAATTGGTTTCCAGACAAATAATAATAGATAATAGACAAATAAGAAAGAGGGTTCCAAACCTCTCTGCCAATAACAGATAGTTTTCAGTTTCCCCCTCCCCAATCAGACCACTTCAAGACAGTTCTAGCTAAATTCTTGCTTGAGAAAGAGTTTTTTGCTAAAAAGCTTTGCCCATTCTAATATATTACAGTAAGTCACTAATATTGTTACCCAGAAATGATTTGAGATTGATACAAAACGGCTGCATTGGGCCTTTAAGCTCATTAAATGACTGGTGAACAGCATCCCAAATCCCAGACTGTGGCTTTAAAGATGGCTCTAAATATTTTATTGACCAAGAGGAATAAGGTGAGATTGCAACCATGACCTAAAGGCAATATTTATTTCACATTAACTTTGACAAGAGACAATTTTCTTTATACAACATTGGGGTTTTAGTTACACAAGACCAATTTGACTGTGTTTAATGCTACTGCACTCATATGTTCCTGCAGGCCTATGTTGCCATCTGCAGAAACTGCACAAGGAAAGTCAGTTGCTGAGTAGCCTACTGCTAGTGTTCAAACTTTACAGAACTCCTACATAGTTAATGTAAGATGTGTACCAGATCCAGGGAGTAAAACAAAGGGCAACTATATCGACCCTTCTAACCCCTCGAGCAGAAGGTTGCATATGAAATCGTTTTTCCCTCTTTCGGGAAGCAAACATTAGCAATATGATAATGTCATTAACATAAAGAATGGATTCCTGTAATTATTCTAATTATAACAGCGATGTGATTTTTAGGTCTATATTTGTAAATATGCAAGATGCCTATATTGATTAGGCTAAACCTCAACAAATATGCACACATGCACACACCGAAGACTTAACCTACACCGAACTAAGTTAACTGAACTAAGCTAAAACAACTCAAAATGTGGTTTTATCGAAGACCCTCATGTTGATAACATTTATGCCATCATTTTAGCCAACAGCTGCACCTGGCTGCACACACGTGTCTTAATCTGAAAACTCGATGCATCGAAAAATCGACACTCCTCAATTATTAGCCTAGGCTAGGGCAAAAACTATCTACGATGTATTATAATATATTATTTTAATTTAATTGAGAAAAAAAGTACAAAAGTACAGTAATTTAGGCTAATTGTTTATCGTATTTAGCGTTTGAATCAAAATGTTTTTTAATTGTTTGACAGGTCACAAACAGCCTACGTGTAACGTATTCTATTGCCTATAGGACGTCTAAGTTCAATATTAAACTGTAAAAAAAAGTCAAAACTAAAGTCAAATTACTAGATATGTTCATAGAGAAAATAGTATAAGGCATCAAATCATAAGTGCACAACAAAGTTGTTCTGACCCTGACATTTAGGATATCATTACTGGCATTGGTAGGCGAATGACTGAATACAGTTAACGTAAGATATGCTGCTATACTTTTAGAATAAAATAAAAAATCTTAGAACACAAAAATATTCATTTCTAAATGGGTAAGTATCCTACATTCGCGCTCTTTTGGCACCTAAGTGAACCCCTGGGCTACATGTTGAGCCTCTGTTGATGTCAACCTGTCATTCAACGCAGTTGATGTCTTTTGGATCTCATCAAAATATTGGATCATAATTGGATAGCAAATATGAGTTTGCTTTCCAAGATGACACATTTTTAAGGGAAGTATGGATTTTATTGACACGACTTCAGCAAACGGCCTAATGCGCGATTTACGACGTTTCAAACACAATGCGTTTGATTTAATTCTAAAGTATGCTTTATCCACAACTAAAAGTACATCCACAATTGATTATCAAAGTTATATGTCTATCGGATTTATTGACTCACTCATGTATTGACTAACTAAAAACACCTGTGTTGTCTTGTGTTGTAAGTTACACGAATATGATCCAGACTTTTCATTGATGAATAGATCAATAGCCTAGAATTTTATTTTCTGATGTTAGAAATCTAATCCAGTCAAATTTATTCAATTATTGATTATTCTCTTGCATCAAGCATCACGGTAGTAATTTATTTATTGATTGGTTGATGGGTGTATTTTCCTTTAATGAATTAAAATATAGGCCCAATGAAATAAAAACAATAAAATGAAGAGTCATACAGTTTCGGGGGGAGAAAAAGACCACGAAATATATATATTTTAGAGACAAATTAGTATTTTCTTACTTTAAAAAATGTTGCACGAGGTAGTTCTAATCGTTTGAGAAAGAATTAGATTAGATAAAATGATTATGCGGTTTAAAAACTCTCAGCACTGTGGTTACAATGAAGGCTATTTCGTAATACCTTTTTATTCAGCTATCTTTATTTACATTTTATCTTGAAACTAAAAAACAAATTGCACAACAATATAAAAAAATATATAGATATTTACAATTTACAAGTTGGCCTATCACCTTTATAGCCTAACTTTAGTCTATTTATGGCATTAGCAGTTTACACTTTTCCAATAGGCCTATAGTCTACCATTTATAGGCCAAATGCACTCCCATATGTGACCAAATATAGGAACATTTATGATATATTTGGAATAAACATAATGTAAAAGGAAGCTTACAATTTATTATGCAAATCCCAAACTCAACTCCAAATGCCATCCATACACCTCTACGTCACAGCATAATGCCTAAACAGACCAACAAACTGGCGACATTTTCTTGATTGAAACTATTGAAACTATTGAAACTTTTGACATTCTGGCCTATTTCAAGTAACAGACATGTATGTCTGAAGTTCGTGTAACTGGAATTGGTATAATGAAAGTGATCATTTAGTAAGAGAATAGACAACAGGAAACATATATTTTTTTGTGTCTATCAAAATATATATCCAATGGACTGCACAATGAACGTTTGGAATAGTTTTTACAATGTAAAAATGTCAAGATCGTTCAGTTTATTAGCGTATGGTTTGTCAACTCGTTAAAATAAAAGTTAGTCTGTCCCATGCACATGGTGAGATAGGCCTTCATAAGCCTATAATGACACAACGAAATTGGACAGTAACTTTTGGATGCAAGGTTTTGTTGAACAATCACAAGCTGTTACAGGAGAGCATGTAACGTTTGTATGGTTTGGCTGCATTTACGAATAAACATACAGTAGGGTATGCATAAATAATGATGAAATAAATAAAGTTCATAATACAGAGTAAAACGTTAATAAATGTAATAACCTCGAATGTGTTCCTCTGTGTTTCTCTTGCAGAATAGGCCTAACCGAATGCTTAGTGATCGGCAGAAGTATAGTGCAAGGGCTTGTGTTTTATTCTTGTTTTATGGTTTGCCTATTAGGTATTCGACTCAACTAGTCTATTCAGTACATACATATTGTAAATTATGTTTTCTTAATAAAAAAAGGGAATCTGATAACTCTGAGACAATATGCCTACAGATCACATGTTCAGCCTTAATATTTTCACACATAACATCTTCACTGTGCGTGTACGAGACTTGAGGTTAGCTTAAAAGTAAATATGGAAATGTAAGCCGTACGTGTGTGTGTACATGTGTGTGTGTTTGTGTGTGTGATATTTCATCTTCATGCACTTGGCCCACAGCTTACTTTTTTAAAATCCTAATCTTCAATGGATTCGAGGAAAAGTTAGTCTGGTAAGGAGTCTTCGCTTAATGGTTAAAGCAGAGGAAACAGACATGGTCTCAAAGCCCTGTCCCTTATGGGCTAGAAGGTAAACAACCAAGGCACTGGACACAGTTTCGCTTTCAGGTTTCATGTGTTCCATCATTTGCGCAGAACAGTGCCTCTGTTTTCAAGTGAAATCATGCCGGATTTAATAATGCATGAGGGTTCTCAAGATGAAAGCACCATCAAATAAGATCATCATGCTACAATCCCCAAGACTCATATCAAACTCAGTAGGCTATTGTGTAATAAAGAAGCATATAGGCCTATGCTTCAAACAATTATTTGAAAACATTTGCCAGATATGTTGACTAGCCTACATTAGGAAATAGAAATACATCCTAAAGATGACGGAAACTCTTCATGGGTAGGACTATGTATTTTCCTGTAGGCTGGCTATGCATCACACAGTCCTTTATAAAAAAAATAAAAAATGCAAAGCAAAAACGGATTTTTATGAATGTCTAGAGCGATTTGAAGCTAGTACTAAGATTGAAAATGAATTTACAGATATAGATTACTAAGGGAGTTGTGGCCTACTTTTCCTTCCTCGCAGATATCATGCGTCCATTGAGGAACTGTTCTCCTTTAGTGGGTCTGAAAAAGGTCAACCTGAAATCTCTGATACAATGACAATGTATAGGCTTATGATAAGAGTAAACATAAAAATATATATATATATATGTATCTGTGCCTCAACATAGCCTGATTAAACTCATCAGATATTTGCGTCAGGTAGGATATTTGATATTTTAATGTTCAACAAATATAATACAGTGACATCTTTTTAATCCCCGCGTTTATTCTTGTCATCATGATACTTGTCATTGATGGTATTATAATGGCTATAGCCATATGTAGCCGGCAATAGGCCTGTGTAGCGTACAATCGGCCTATAACATAATATAGTGTCTTAGATAAATGGCTAAATGTTGTATTGTGTGCTATTTGAAGTGAAAGTGGCATCCAGTTTGGTAGGCCTTCAAAGCAAGAGCTCCGTCTCTGAAACCTATAGGCTATGTAATTATTATGCTAATAAAATTTAGGTAAGGGAACTGGATAGATTTTGAGAAAAATCTATGAATTAAGCATTTTATGTGAGCAGTAGCCTTTACAAAATCATTAAAGAAGATGACAGTAGGCTTGCGTTTTAGTCCGATAGCAGCATAGGTCAAAAACAAAACAATGTCCATATGACGATATATAGGCTATTGATTTGCTTTTTGGCAGAGAGAAATAACCGGACAGCCTCTTTTTGATTTCGTCGAGAATAGCCTGGTGTTATTTTCGTATAATCTTAATCAATGTGAGGAGTTGACAAAAATAAAAACAGTAGCCTACTGTTTGTCTTTCTGTCAATTACATTTATTGTTAATGCGGATATGACGCGAAGTTGAGGGCCACATACTCCAGGGCAGCGTCTGAGTGCTGAAGCTGGGGTGTCAGCATGCCTACTCGAGTTTTCCAGCCACAGAAGGTGAACTTTCACCCCGACCTCCTAAAAGACCTTTTTATTTTCGCTCTGTAGCTGCTGACCATTTTACCTCCAGCTACTTGCTATCCATACATGTATCTCACCATCCAGGCTTTCTCGGCGCGGATCGATAGGGCAGCATCTGCTCCGGGAAGGCATCGGTCCCACCGCACACGGAATTTTTTGAAAAGCCAGAATTGCTCATCTCTGAAAATTAAACTGACAGTTAGATATGATTAGTATGCCTAGTATCAACCACATCTCCTTCTCTCAACTCCCAAATCTCTCGATCTGACACGCACACGCACACGCACACGCACACGAACACGAACACACACACAGTGGACTCACCAAATATGTGCTGTTAAATGAAAAGCCAGAGCAATATCTGCTATAGGTCGAGTATCTTATGTAAAAAGGTCGCATTTAAACGAATGGCCTCATTGATCTTGTTTAGAACTACAGATTGAAGTACGCAATCTGGTGTCAACGGGCCTGCTCAACCGTGGTTTGAGTGCTGATTAAGAGGTTCCCTAAATGAATCAGTTACAAGCGTGTCACTTGACAACGTTTATGTGTAAGAGGTTGGATTTACATTTCCCTCAAATCGCCAAAATAAGAAAAAAAGCAAAAAAAGCTTTAAAGCAGGAGGACATTATAATATAATTCAGATGAGCCCTATGGAGAGATGCAGATTTAGGTATTCCGAAATGGGTGGTGAGAGTCTACACCATGTACTCAATATAAATATATTTTCAATAGCCAATAAGACTATAATGCGATTCTTATAATTGCATATTCATGACTAATAACTTTTGTTATTATTAATAGGACAATATGCCTAATAATAATAGTAACCGGGTACTATAATAATAATCACACAATAATAATAGGAATTCAAACACTACTACTACTACTTCATTACTACTACTACTACTACTACTACTACTACTACTACTACTACTACTACTACTACTACTACCACTACTAGTAATAATAATAATAATAATAAAGGAAAATATGGACACAAACAGTTGTTTACAGTTAAATCTGCAGTCCGTCGTCAGGCTAAAGATAATAATAGGTTTGTGTAGCATGGATGGACACAAAAGCACAACACAGTAAGCTATCTCAGTGAGCTACAGTAGCCTAACCGTTGCAGTCCAGAATCAGGTGAATTAAATAGCTGAACCATGGTCAGGATGTTCGCAAAATTCATAATCTCTGCATGCTATTAGATAAAAAGGCTTAAATTGGGGGTTGTGAGAAAGGGTTCGTCTTCACCTAGTTGGTCAAACCCTGCCCCCTCCCTGGAGACGTTGGCCGAAGCGAAAGGGTTAATTGGAGTTGGAATTTCATTGCACATCTGTCAGATTTTTAAGACTGTGACGTAGCCTCCTGAAAGGAGCGAGTGTGAGCGGGGGGAGGAAGAGAAGCGAAAGAGTTGGTGGGGCTGAAATCGATGAAGTAGCAGGCTGAGGGAAGAGGAGGAAAATCTCACGAGATAATGAAAGAAAAAGAGGAGAGCTGCTAGGTAGAGAAGAGCGAGGCTACAGTTGGACGTTTGACTTTAAAAAATACGAAAGGACAGGGAAAGGACGACGTATACCGAACCGCCAATTGTTTGGCCTCTTGTTTTATTGTGTGAAGCATCCCTCCATGCATCTGACCAATTGTGTGAATCTGCGCGGACAGGCTGGAAGACAAGAGACAAGCGACACAATCGGAGAGATGCAGAGGACCGACAACAGACGCGGATGCGCTCATATAACGGAATAAGGTAGGAATAATACAATTATGAGGCCACATATCTATTTTTGGTGTCGTTATATCTCAAAACAACTTAAATGCTCAGACATTTCCTAAATAGAACATGTAACCACCATTCGTTGTCCGTGTTGTGTTGAGAAATATACAAGCATGACGCACGTTAATGTCCAAATAATCGTGTGCGCCCTCATCGAGTATTCAGAACTTTGCATGAGAGGCATTTGAGAGGCATTTGTAAAAGTGGATTTGCCTGTGAAGACATCTTGACATCTTTTTTTGTGTGTGTTACATATGCATTGATCGGCTCTCGAAGGAATGAAAAAATACTCTTAATGTTTGAAATGCTTGTGACTGTGGTTATTGTCTACAATAGCTTAGACGTCACTGTTGCATGAGCAGGCTATAACTAAAATACAGACGAGTAAACATTTGATCTCCCGCAGGCAAAAGAGCGACGATTCTGCGGAGGAACACAGTTGAGCCCCAAAGAAAGGATGAGAAGAGTGTTGTAGCACAAATCCAAATAATGTGATAGTTAATCTTACTGACGCTGCTTCACACTTGATTTCCTGGAGTTTGAAGGAGTTTAAAGATACTACTTAAGTTGTTATCAGATAATTAATTAGACCGTATTAGACCGCTCATAAATCAATCCATTCAGAAATCGATAAATCCATAGTATTGTGCAACAGAAGAAGGGCCATCCAGACTGTTAGGCTACTGTTAAACAACAACTAGGCTACTGAAACAACACCATAAAGATAGAAAAAAAAGGTCAATTAACTGAATTCAAAATGGATGGAAGTCTAGGGGAGATGTCTGTCCAAATCCACTCTGAGCTCCATAGTCAGGATGGCAGAGCGATGCTGCATTCACGGGACCTTTCAGCTGCTTTCCCCAGGCCCTCCCTTGGGGGGCACTCCATGTCCCTGGAGCATGAGCACCGACCTCCAGGTTTCGACCACTCCATGTCAGCCCTGGGCTATGGAGGAGATGCTCCATCTAGCTGTGGCAGCACGTACACCACACTAACCCCCCTGCAGCCCTTCGATGACAAATTTCACCACCACCATCACCACCACCATCCCTGCCTGCCGGTCAGCAATGTCATCGGGAGCTTTACTCTCATGCGCGAGGACAGAGGCTTGGGTGGCAACTTCTACAACCCTTACGGCAAAGATCTGGGGATGACACAGAGCCTTTCGCCACCTTCTACAGGCTCTGGCTTGGGGACACCCATGCACGGTTATGGGAGCCTGGGAAACAGCCCCAACGGCAATGGTGGCCAGATGCTTCCAAGTGGTTACGAGGTCCATGGGGGCAACATCTTCTGCAGGACGGCGGACTTCGGCAGGGAGATGTCCCCTTCAGGGCTGGGCGGCGACTCGTCGGTCAGCCATCAGCTGAACAAGATGGAGACTCACCAACACGCGCCCAGCCACCATCCTCACATCTACAGTCAGCACTACCAACACCACCACCCCAGCCAGCAGTCCTCAAAGGCCGGGGAGCTCTCCCACTCCTCGTCCTCTTCGCCCAGCAGTGAGGGCATGCTGCCCAGCTCCCAGGGCGGTGGAGGTGGAGGGGCTGGAGAGGAGATCGACACCAGGGATGTGGCCCAGAGGATCATCACTGAGCTGAAGAGGTACAGCATCCCCCAGGCCATCTTTGCAGAGAGGGTGCTGTGTAGGTCACAGGGCACTCTGTCTGACCTCCTAAGGAACCCCAAGCCCTGGGGCAAGCTCAAGTCTGGTCGCGAGACCTTCAAGAGGATGTCCCGCTGGCTGCAGGAGCCCGAGTTTCAAAGGATGGCCTCACTGCGGCTGGAAGGTAAGATATCTTTCCATTTCTCTCCATGTTTTTCTCCAAAAATCCCACTGCTGCTCAGAGGAATGAAAAACTAGTTGTGCCTTTCCTATGTTCCTAAAGGGTAGATTTGAATGATAGGTCCATAGTTTGTACGGTCATGCCTTTCACATTTTAGGACTCTCACAAAATACATGTTACAAAGCATTCAAGGAGCAGAATGGACATTTTCCCTTCTTAAATGAACCATGGAGATCATAATTACAAGGATTATTGTTGGTGAAACCTGCCATAAAACCACCATAAAACACTATTTGTTTGTGCATGCCTGAAGTTAAGAGTTGGGGAGATAGTTAGGAAATGTTACACTTGTGCTTTCACCCAAACTTAATTTGAAATCCCCATATCTTAGAAAAATAAAATGAATATTTGTGAAATGGGAGTACAAGTTAAAACAACATTATGAAAAAAAATATGTATTTTTAAAAAGCAGGACATGATTTGGTTGACATTTGATATTCTTTGCGGATATGCACTGAAGAAGATAGCACAATATGCAGCGCTGTGTTACAGTGTTGTCACTCCATGGAGACTGAGAACCCATCTGATACATGAAGCACAGAAAGAGATCCAAGTGAACACAGTAATATGATATGGGCTGAGAGGAGTGTGTATATGTTGGCAGGGGTCTGCGAGCTGTGTAAGCAAGCACAGTTGATCACAGCTTTTCACTATCTGTCAGCAGCCCAACTGATTAAGCCCAAAAGCGCAATAGGGCTCATAAGTAATGATTGTGCACTCTTGCAATCCTCTTACAATTATTGATCTTTGATTGTTTAGCTCTCTGAACACATGTGTACATCCTCAGTTTGACAAAATTTTACACTAATCATACTCCACCCAGTTGCAAGTGATGAATTATCTTGTTTAGATTTACAGAGTTTCTGTTATGTGACATGTTATGTTGTCTTCAATGCATCCAATCTTGACTTGAAGCAGTGTTATTGTGCAAGGAGGACATGTTTCCCCCTGCCACTGAGGTGTTGTGCCATCTGTAAACATGATCATTTTTTTTCTTCATTTTGTGGAAACACCACCTTTTTATGATAGATGACCCAACAATTTGGATTATCTTGCAGTATTCTTGTTATTTTACCTCAACGGTCATAGATTTTTTTTCACGACTCACTGCTCAAAATTCAAGGAGCAGATCAATCCTAGTCATAAAAAAATGAAAGAGCTTACATGGGGGATGTATTGCAAGCGTACTAACATTTGACAACGTTTCTCCCCCACACAGTCTAAACTTGCATATTTAGTTAATGGCAAAGGCACAATTTGGACAGCTCTGCACTTTTCTAAATAACCTACTTTCTGAGGGGGTTGTTTTTCCCTTCCCAGCCAACCCCCTTTTGTTTAATTACAAGCCTCTATTGATTTCCATGGGAAAGAGCAGCACGCCATGCCCACACACACCTCGACCGCATCGGCAGATCGAGACAGGAATTAGAATGCACAGTGCCCTGTGCTCCCTCGTCTGAAGATAGCTCAAGTGTTCTTTCCGTCACGCCTCAAGTTTTAAGATGATCTACCTTAATGCAGCACTTCCTTAAATACCCATCAGCTCCTTCAGCATGTCAGTGTCTCAGCCAGCTCTCCATGTTTATTTTTTATCATGCCAGTTATCTTCCCTCGAGAATTTTGTTTATTATGCAAAGCTTTAGGATAAACGGTGGACCTGATTATGTAATGTCATCGTCTTTTAATATTCCTCTTTAATGTGGAGACATTCTGAAACACTTACATGGAGAAGGTTATTTTTTCTTTCTCCTGTTTAGTGTCTTATGCTCTCTGGCACTGTATATTAGATGCATCTTCAGGCCAACCACAGGCTGTGGAGGAGGCAATCAGGCTTTAGTCAGAGAAGAAGGCAGGGTGCAGCTAAAGACCACACTGTGGTGCTTGAACACTTTCAGTCGCGAGGGATCAGGGAACCTAACTTTAAAGATGATGGCTGAAGCCCTTGACTGAAGGTCTAAATTAATAAGAAAGGTCAATGCGGTTTATGTCTCAGGTCCAGTGGCTGCGCCATCCCCCAGTAATGAAAGCTATGAAGCCAATCCACTGTATATACGCTGCTATATTCAGTTCAGTTATCCTAGCTCAAATGTCACAAGGGAAACATTTGCATATAAACATTTGTGGTTTTAACAGCCCAGTCTCCCAAACAAACAATGTTGTTTTTATCGGGTTGTTGCAGCTCCCCATTCTGGCACGGAAGGGGTTAACCAGCCTCTATGGGTCGAGGAGTCTGAGCTGCACAGATTTAATCAATAATTTCTATCAGCCCCTGGCCCAAGAAATCAGCAGGGGGTGGGCTGGGGCTGGAGGGGGGAGACAGGGAGGGGGTCGGCTAGGAGGGGGGTGGAGGTTCAGACGCCGGGGGGTAGGGAAAGGGCTTTCGATCACGTTTCAGCAACACGAGACAAGGGCATACATCATGATCAGGGGCTGTTCCCACGATCATAAGAAGCCTATAGGGGAATATTTATGTCTCCAGGAGTAGCCCCAGTGCCAGGGATTTATAACATGGTAATTGCAAGCCTTTTACACATGATTACAGTATAAGGAAGCATTTACTTAATGGCTGGTGTTATGATCGCCAGCCAGGGAGGAAGAAAAGGATAGGATGGAGGGGCAGAGGAAAAAATGAGGTGTAGGACACCCTGAATCCTCCAACAACCCATAATTCCACAGTACAAGCAAACTAACCACTACTTTCATGTCATTGCTTTCATTACAATGTGTTTCTGAGCACAGGGCAGTATGGGTTCTATAGCTGCAGTCTTCGTATTGACACGGTAAGAATATATAATGCCAGTAAAACATGTAGCAGTAGGGAAAACCTATATATTTTAGTTGTGGTAATATTGACATGTTTCTGAAATTTCAGGCCGTTCAGATTTTAATGAGACATGGTTCGATAACTCTCAGAAATGTAAATGAGCTGTAGATGCCTAAAAGCTAACAGGCCCTGTAATCTCAAGTTGACAAGAGGTTAGGCATCGCAGAGTCTAACATTTCCTTCAGATAATGATTCAGAGTAAATATACAGTGGGAATTACAGCACAATGTATTAAGGCACAACATTCACATTTGCTAAACTAGACCTCAGCTATAGGCTAGTAAATTTGAAATGCCGTCGTTATAATGGCACTGCTAATAAATGTCCTAATTATAAAATATGTATAAATTGTCTTTGAATTGCTGTTTATCGTTTGCACTACTGTGGGTTTACAGCAAATATTAGGCCTATCAACCCTCAATGTGTGAGATGATTTTCAATGGGGAGATATACAGTAAGCCAATCTATCTATTGAACATCTCAGCGCCTTTTTTTGAGACTGGGGGCAGCCTCGCTGTGTGTGTGTGTGGTGTGTCACTGCTTACGCTTTAAAAAGACCCTCACCATCAGCAAAAAAGCAATGCAACCACACGCTGCTGATTGAGACGTCTTAAAAGTGTGCATTTAGGTAATTACAAGAGTCACCCAAATATGTTTTAGTCCACTTAGGGCTTCTGAACACTCGGAGCAGTGCAGACTCTGCTTGTTTCAATCCTCTCTGACGTAACCTATTTAATAGAAAATAAATGAGTTCTCCCTACAGTGATTATCACTCACTCTCTCCGCCTCATGTAAATGACTTTTATGAGAAACAAATGATGTTGGAGTGTCCACTAAGACAAGTCAGCGGGGAAGAGGAGGGAAAAGGAGGAAGAAGGAAGGGGGGGTGGGGGCCTGTCTTCATTTACAAAGACAACGGTGGGTGTAGTGTTTCCAGTAAACACTATTGTAGGCCTACTTGTATATGTGGTCAAATGTTTAGTTGTGGGCAGAGTAGCCCCTACACTTTGTATTGTCTAATCCTCACATGGATGCACTGCAGACACAGGCCATAGCCTATACCGTTTTCTCTCAACACTCTAATTAGGCTACATGTAAACATTGAACAATATATATAGCAATTACTGCATTTTCTCTCAGACATGATGTTCTTTTTCCTTATGAGGACTCCACTGGATGCTGTATACTATGATCTCGGACTGCAATTGTGTGTGAATCGCATAAGCACTTTTCACCCTCCTGTGAATGATGCACAGACTTGCACATAGACAGTCATTTACCATCCTAATGCAAAAATACTTTAGGGATTTTACTGCAAAAAATGCTTGTTATGTCTACATTTGGATGCTATTAGGTTGGCATGGCCAATTTTGCCTGCCTCAAGTTGGCTTCTCTTTTTTGCCTTGGAAAATGTCTGTTATTCCTGTAGAATGGTAGCCTCTGCCCCCATTGCTACATCTCCGTCCTCTGTCCTGGATAAGTGTAAATGGAAAACAACGACTTGGAATTTAGTCGAACTGAAATTCGAAATGAAAGCGAAGCGCAATTGTAGCCGAGTCTTACCAGTAAATGTGTGAAAATGTTTAGGTAAAACTGTAACAGTAATTATTAAACAAACCTTTGATAGTCAGTAATAGCAACAACATAAGCCAGAACTGCAGGTAGGCCGATTGAAGAAGCCAGTGTTGTTGTGCAGTAGGTAAAATTGGCATTTTATTTCATGCTCTAGTCTAGCGTAGGCTAATTCTGAAAACTCCCCATTTGCTAATGTACATGCGCTGAGTTAACCTAATTTTTCCACCACACACAGGTCAGGTGTCACTCAGGCGCACTGACCTGTCACAGGTCTGCACATGCCAACAGAAAACAGAGCAGACTAGCCCAGTGACGTGTACACTGCATTTGCCTTTCGTGAACTAACACTCACACTTTACTCCCCCCCACTAGCACAGACTTTGCTGTTAGCCACTTTATTGAGGAAAAATATACTTGCTATGACTGAGATATGTGGTTGTCCCACCTAGCTATCTGAAGATGAACGCACTAACTAATCTGGATAAGAGTGTCTGCTAAATGACTCAAATGTCAATGTTGACCTATTCAGTAAAAAATGAAATGTGTGCCTAGAACAACTTCTTTATTTGTTATTTATCTGTAGACTATTTTATGTTTTTTCTTTGCTGGTGGGGGATAATGTCCATGACAACAATTATTTTTAGGCCTAGTCTTGTTGTCTAGTAAGCATTTATCCAAGTTGAGTGTCCTACTAGTAACAGTGTGACAGCCTAATGTCTTGATTTCTGGTGGATTAGGTTTACTTTACCAACTGTGCAGTGAAACAAGTTGCTGATTCATCTCTTTTAGCGAATCAAACTTGCTTAGCTAATCTGTTTTCCTTCAAGAAATCCACTTTCTCTCAGCTAATCCATTTGTCCTAGTTAGCTAGCCAGTCTGTTTTAGCTAACCCATTTTTCTACTTCTTCTGCCTACAGCTTGCAAGCGGAAGGAGCAGGAGCAGAGTAAACTGGAGCGCAACCAGGGCCCCAAGCGCACCAGGCTGGTGTTCACGGACCTCCAGAGGCGTACCCTATTGGCCATCTTCCGGGAGAACCACCGGCCAGCCAAGGACCTCCAGGTCACCATCTCCCAGCAGCTGGGCCTGGAGCTCTCCACCGTCAGCAACTTCTTCATGAACGCCCGACGCCGCAACGTCAACAAGTGGGCGGAAGAGGGCCGCCCCTCCTCCACAGGCTCCTCGGGCTCCAGCGTGTCCTCCTCCGCCGTGTCCTGCAGCACGGCCTGATGGGATAGAGGTGGGCTGGGTGGGCGTCGTGGCAGCAGAGGGCACATAGACTGGTCTAGGTAGAGATCAGGCGTAATAATGTACTCCTCGTTATTAGAGGGAGTGATGGAGTTGGCGTAGTTTAGTTTTTATGAAGAGTTATCACAGAGCATTTCAAACCAAAGTTGATCACTCCTTGATATTGAAGGGGTGATACCCAGAATAATATGAGAACTTGTATGAGACAAGTTCCTATAATTTGAATGGTCGTGGGTGAATAGTTTATTCAAATTTTAAGAGGGTAACAGTGAGAACCCTTGATTTCTTTCATTTCATCACATTCAATTTGAATATGGTAGGTTATGAAATCATATACAATTTCATTTGCCACATGCTTCGTTAACAAGAGGTGTAGACTAACAGTGAAATGCTTACTTACGGGTCGTTTTCCAACAATCCAGAGTTAAAAATGCATTTTTTTATTTTTTATTATGACACAAGGAATAATATGGTTATGAGGCTATTAATAATCAGGACTTTTTTTTGCCCTCAGGGCTAATTTCATCTCCCTTAGTAGAAAGAGAAATCAAGAGGCATCACTGCATTGCATAACACCCCTAATTCAAATTTTCACCACCCGTTACATCGACAGATCTCCATCTTATGTCCTTTGTTTCTCTGAGGAGTCAAGACGAAGGTCACGGAGAATAACATGGGGATTGTGACAAAATCAGAGCTCCATCACGTTTTCTAAAGAATGCGGCATGTGTTCCCATATAACATGGTTCGCAGGACTGCAGAACTCTCTGGATGATCAGGAGGTTATTTCTCTCTCTACGATTCTCCGTTTTCAATCATTACCTGTCACGAGAACCTTGACTTTTATTTTACACTTCTTGACAACGGTTCCAGCTTGAATGAATCACAGTTTTCAAGGAGCAACCTTGGTGTGTCTCACTTTAAATCGGGACAGAATCAGTAAATAAGGGCAGAATTTCAAGGGATGCCAAGTCAGAGACTTTTTGATGCAACCCTCCAGCTTTAAGACATTGACTGACCTAACACACAAAAGCTCTGTAGCCATTTTGACTCAACCAAAACACTTTGAACACGACGGACGCAATGGAAAGAAGTTCTTGTAACACAATGTATAGTAATGGTGTAGTATTTTTTCCACTCATGTTTCAAAACACTTAACTGAACAAACCTCGGCTCCATTGCAAATCTTTTTTTACAGACGCCTGGAAAATGGAGGAATGTGATTCTTTCAGCCCTTTTGTACAGATTTCAAGCACATTGCTCTATTTATAGAAATCCAATGGAAGTATGAGTTGTTGTTCCAGTCCTGCTACGTACACCAAGGTCATTTTAGTTCCTCGAGGGACGGTTTTAACATGCCTCTTTATAACCAGTTTCATTGGAGCAAGAATTTAAAATGCCATTGCTGAATTGATCAATGTATTTATTACTGCATTTGTGTATTTATTGTTTTTCTTTTGTTTCTCTCTATTTATTTGGTTATTTATTTATGCTATCTATATACTGTAAGTATTTATTTAATAATGCTTTGTATGTCTGTGTGAAACATAATTTTTTTCTGATGGGCACTTTTAGTTGTAGAATCCCATCGTAATACCAAAGATTAAGATTGTCCTCCCTGAATGTATGGCCTAAACCCCTTTCCTCTCCCCCGACTCCCAGTGATGTTACGTATCTCTCTCTTTAAGGCCTTTGTTTTGTAGAATAATGGGGATTTCTTTACTATTGGCAAATGTCTCTGTGGTCAGGTCTTATGCCAAGACTAAGCTTGTTTGAATGTTGTGGTAATGTGACATCTCATAGGTTCACAAGTTGCTTGTAAAATTGTGTTCAAACATCATTCGGCAGAGTGTCTGGAGAGTCCAGGGATGCACTTACAGAGCTTTTCAGGCTCTTAAGTGTGAATCCTTTGAGTCCCCATGGAAACATGCATGCTGTGCATCTTCCTGGGGTTTGCATAGCAGTGACTCCCCTTGCTGCATTGCACACGCTCCTGTCTATGTCCTGCTCAATGTGATTTCACCATCCTCCAGACTCATCCCTTCTGCCAGTCTTCTCAGTTCCACAGGCTCCTCTAGCGTGTTCTCGGTTTTGCTTTGTTGGGTAGTGGAGAGGGATAGCTTGTCCACCAGCTAGCGTGCACCTCTCCTGTCTTTAACCTTGGGAGGGGCGTGTTGTCGGGGCCCCTTCACAGCGTGCACTTGAAAGATGGGCGGTCATGAAAGAGGCCATCGACTTTTGCAGACTTCAAAGGGAGCCTTTTTCATCCATCTCCTCTCTGCGTATCTGGTCTAAGGGTCTGCTCCTGGCCAGACCCGTGGGTTTAGGGGTATTCAAAGGGGGCGGGGAGATCAGAGAAGTGGCTGAATCACCCCTGAACAGGGTGCAATGTTTTGGGAGAGGGGGTGGAAGGGCACAATAGAGTAGAATTAAAGTTTAATGAGCAACAATTGTAAGCATGCTGGGACCAAGGGAGGGGGCCAGTCTGGTGCAGGGAACATGAAAACCCCTACCAATTTTGATGTTCCTTGTTTTCTAGCTTGTCATGTGGTGTTCTATCAAAGACAATAGAATAGGTCCCCATGACACCTTTATTATTTTCCCGCTGCCCATATTTTAGAATAGAGTCTGCCTTCAAATGGGAGAGAGACTTCACAGTCATTCTCTGCTCTGTTTTACCTGAGGAGAGATCTCTCCTTTGAATGGAGAGTTGATAAGACCATTGCAGATGGTCTGTCATCAATTTAGCCTGTTGCACCCCCTAGTGGATCGTAAAGAAATGTCTCTCTAGATTAAAGGACATCTTAGTCGACAATGTTTTCAAGCTCTTCTGGGGCTTAAAAACACAGGTACATTATATACCAAAGTATAACTGAATATGCATGGATACCCCCTGATATTGTTTTTGTACTATACGTGGGGTTATCATTCCATCTTAATTAGTACACCAGAAATCCAAAGATAGTGAAGTCCAGTGAGATGAGTTAAGTAGCACATTATTTTTAGGTTCAGCATTTGAAGTTGGAACTGAGAGATTGACATGAAGTTGTGACTGTAGAGGAAGTATTTGGACTCCGTAACCCCAGTGTTCCCTTTGTCCCCCTGTGTACATGAATACTTACCCATCTACCTCAACTGTGTGAGATGTTGTGTGGCAAATAAGTTTCTTAACCAAAGATTCCATCCTTTCTGTCTATCTGTCTGTCCAACTGTCTCTCATGCTTTTTCAAAACCAAATGTGCTGGAATCAATCTGTTACAGGAGCAACCAAGCCCCATCCAGCCAAAGCGTAGTCCAGTGTACTACAGAAGTCATACTTACCAATAATCTGTATATAATAATTTTCAAGACCAAAAAAGTAGGTGACAATCCAGGCAAGGAGGATCTTGCTGTAATCAACGTCGCCTATTCCTTGTACCAAACTAGAATCATGTGACTTACTGTAACAGTTATGAAAGCCCAAGAATCAAGAGTTCAACCAAAAACAGAAGGTCAAGAGGAGACTAAAGCTATTTTTTCACATTTGTAAAACCATTACCCCTTTTCCAATATGTTAGTGTATTTGAAATACTGTTTGATCCCACTGTTGGAAGCAGGAATAAATGACTCAATTCAAAAGCTTTAACAAGGCCAAATTGAGGGAAATATTGTATTTGACATGGGTTTGTGTCTGGGTTCCTAAACTAGGACTCACCCACCATACTTATCGTGCCATTCTCGTCCATGTGTTAGACTAACTAATGAATGTGGCTAACCAACCAAAGGCTTAAAACACAACACTTTAAATGTCAATCATGGTGGGACATTTTGTAACAACTAAAGAGAATCCCTTTGAATACCTCATGTGAAATTGTTTGTTGTGATGTTGCACCAAAAAATTAAAATGACTCATTTGTAACCCAATTTAGTTTGCTGACTTCATTCACACTACATGGCAACACACATGATGTAGGTCTACATACTTGTCATTTTGACTGTGACGGAGGAAATGGAAATAAACACGCATTGCAATTTACAGTCACTACAGTTTGGAGGTAGAAATATGAATTCAATTCAAATCAGTTCTTTAAAAGTTATATTTATTCAATGACAAAATATACTTTAATTTAAGCAAGTAAGTAGCTTTGCACGAGCCTTGGCATGTGCGAGCTAAAACGGCTCATACGAGCAAGAGCCTAGCTCCTGTTTCTGTAGTGTGAGGCAACTTGATGTACTAGTACACCCGCTGGACAGGACGCTAGATACAGTGATAATGTAGATAATCACATTTGCCTTATACATGACATCTAAAAACTATTTTAAAGAAGTACTGTCTATATAGACAGAAAGTGACAGAAAGTGACAGAAAGTGACAGAAAGTGAAATGGTAAAACAAGACTAAAACAATGGAGCTAGTAAAAATGAATTATATTCAATTAATAAAAGGGCTCAGTTTTTCCAGTTAGGCCACGTTGATTAGCAGGAGTTACATGACAGGGTAGCAGCCGTACAAGGCGATGCCACACTGGTTGTCCTTGTTGCGTGACATCCGTATATATCCCTGGTCTCCCCACGATAAACCCCAGCTAGACAGAGGGTGAGGAAGATTGAAACATATTTCCAATGAACATCAATACTCAATAAACCTGAGATCTTCAAGGTTTTCTTGCCCAGGGACCCCCTGCCAGGCAAACCTGCGACCCAGGGACCCCCATCCTACATTAGCAATAAAATAAATCACCTGTCTTGTTTTATCATCAGGTGAATCATAATGGAATAGATGTAATAGATAATTTTTCAGTGTTTTGACATCCCCACATTATAATTGTAAGAGGAAATGTAAACTCTAACATAGCCTATTAGCAGGGTTCGAGAGTAACGGATTACATGTAAGGGATTACCAAGAAAACGGTAACTGTAATCCGTTAAATTACTGGCTAAAATATTGTAATCAGATTACAGACACTTTTGAAAAACTAGATGATTACTTCGAGGATTACTTTTAAATTCGGAAAGGAGGTTTGCGGAAAAAAATATTTGACACTTCTCTGTTTTCTCAATGACATTCAAATCAGCATTGAAGAAAGGCGCAAATTTAAATTTGTTCCACCTGAGCGAGTCTGACCACAAGTCAGAGACCCTTATGATGACTCACCAAATGGGGTTGATGGATCGCGGGAAAAGAGCAGGAATATTTTTTTTTAGGCCACAGTCCAAGCTATGTCTTCCTATGGTACGACTGCTGTCGGCATCCAAAGATTATCCAACTTGAATAAACGCTTGGAGGTAAGGATGACAGCAGTGGTGTAGTCTACGGCGATACGGATATCATTTATTATTGTTATCTACATAGCGCATTGACATGAACCACACTGCTCCTCTCTCATTCAGCTATTTGCGCCTTGCGGATTGTGGTTGTTGTGGATGGCTGTTCACAAATCTAAATGTGTATTTGAACCCAATAATGGTTGAATTCAAGAAGTTTAAACTGCCTATCAATCATTGTTTTTGAAACCAGTGGACAGCCAGTGAAAAATGCGCTCTTGCAACAGCTGCACAGTGCATATCCAAGCCTAAGGAATAAAAGTGGGGCTTGTATTGCTCAATCTCATTCATGCTGATAATAAAATTAAATCCATAGGCCTAATGGACACGTTCCAACTCGCACACTTTTGATAGACTTAAAGGGGCAATCTGTAGTTGCTACATCCATTTGTGGATTTATAAATCCGTTTTGTTATTGTTTCATCTGTGGATTTGCCCATTAAACAGCTGCATACTATCAAGATATCAAAGTGTCACCAACAAAAAGTTAAACAATAGGCCTATAGCAAATACAGCATATGGCATTAATTTTTCACATGTAAATAGCACTTTTCAGTAGTGCTCACAGCATGCCATTCCATGAGCGCAGCATTTATTTTTCAACTCAAATCAATGAGCCTAATCAGTCCTCCATGACAACAAAATCATAAACAACAGAGTAAGGCTGGCTAATTAGTCCTTAGTTTTGGGGTTATGCTCAGGTAAAACAATTAGGCTAATCTATACTTACATATTTCCAAGTCCTGTTCTTGAAGATCAAGGGGTATAACATTTTTTGTAATGACTGGAATTCTGATAGACTTTGGTTTTTAACGTAAATATATAGTTTAATTGTATTATTATATGTAGCAGAAAGTGATGGGTTAGAAGAAGCCTACATAACCAACCCATAGAGTAAAATGTACCATCCATATATGGCCAGCTATGTAAACTTTAACATTGATTTATCCTGCAATAGATGTGGTTCAGTTGGTAACATACATTTTAGTCTTTTAAGAGGAAAGTAATCTAAAAGTAACTGAATGTAATCAGATTACATTACTCAGTTTGGGTAATCCAAAAGTTATGCTACTGGTTACTGATTACAATTTTGCCCAGGTAACTAATAACTGTTATGGATTACATTTAGAAAGTAACCTACCCAACACTGCCAATTAGCTAGAAAGGTAACTCTAAACACATTTCCGCTAAGAGCAGCTATTTAGCTGTTAAACAAAGGTTAGCCAGCCATGTATGTCCAAATCAAGAAAGTTTACCAGCAGCTAGCTGACTAAACTCAACTCCATCGTGAAGGAAGTTTCTGATAAACTCCACCAACGGAGTTGAGCAGAGACCAGGCTTTGTGAAATTCAACTCCGACTACATTGATTCGCTCAAGGTCAATACTTAAAAATAAGTAAATTCTGAAACGCTTACCTTGTACCTATGTTTGTCCTCTGTAGTGGTGTGACTTTCTTTTTCAATGAATGTTAATCAAATACAACCACAGACTGTTTGCTCGTTTCTGTTTCTCGAAGACGGCAAGTCGTGCCAAATGTGCTAATTGAATTTCCAAGATTGTGCGTTTTGATTGGACATGAGCATTTGGAGACCTAGGTCTACTTCATCTGAGATTCAATTGGCACATGCACAGTCGTGCTGAGTTACCATCTTCGAGCAAACAGTCAGTGGTTGTATTTGATAACATTTATTTAAAAAATATGGATTTCATCAAACAAAGAAAGACATGCAACTACAGAGGACAAACATTGGTAGGTACAAGGTAAACGTTTCATAATTTACATTTTTTAAAGTATTGACCTTGGGCAAATCAATGTAGTCAGAGCTTAAATTCCACAAAGCCTGGTCTCTGCTCAACTCCGTTGGTGGAGTTTATCAGAAACCTCCTTCACCGTGGAGTTGAGTTTAGTCAGCTAACCAGCAGCCAGCGGCACGTGTCGCACTGGTAGCCTATTCGCTGACGCTTTTTCAAAGCCTATGTTAGATACTCCAGTGAGTGTAATTGGCTCCAATCAGTGTAATTTGCTCAATATTAGGAGTTAAGAGATCAAATTTACATTATTATACCGAACAAAAATATAAGACAAATGGTGGTCACACCAGATACTGACTGGTTTTCTGATCCACGCCCATACCTTTTTTTTAAGGTATCTGTGATCAACATATGCCTATCTGTATTCCCAGTCATGTGACATTCATAGATAAGTGCCTAATGAATTTATTTAAATTGATTGATTTCCTTATATGAACTGTAACGCAGTAAAATCTTTGAAATTTTAGCATGTTGTTTTTATAGATGTTTTTAGTGTAGAAAGAAGATATGCTCCTGTTTTCTACAGTAGGTATGTTGTTTATTCTGTTGTTGCTAGAGATATTCACAAAAACATTGGGGGAAAAAAATGATATTACAATTATTATTATTTTGGCAGACCCCCTGCAGTACCCCTAAGGGGCCGCAGACCCCCAGCTGAATAACCCCACAATAAACAATAGCATTAAATCCCAAACTACCAAGGTTAATTTGTCTAAAGCCCAATTTGAGTTTCACTTTCTCTTTTGACTTCCATTTTTACCCTTCACCATGGTCCTGTTTGTCAGAATGAAACAAAGGAGCAGATGGAGGTTTGAAAAGGGGAATCTAGTTGAATACAAGTCCACTTGGAGGATCTTTTCATCTCAGCTCTGAACAGTAGCCCTGTTTGACTAAATATCTAGATACAGAACAACAGAAGAGCAGATGGAGCTTTGAAGATGGAAACTCTGAGTGAAGTTCTAAATCCCCTTACCTGTTCTTCACCAGCCAGTAATCCTGCCCGCCCAGGGTACCGTACCCCACAGCAAGGACAGCATGGTTTGTCTTCTTTGTGCAAGTTGGATCATTGTAAACTCCTACAATTATACATGGGTTGGACCATGACAAGTCTACCCTCAATATATATATGCATTTCTCCACAAGTCAAAGCCAAACGGTTGACCATAAAGTGGACACACAATAAAATCCACATGGTTTCAGATTGAGATATACATGACCAATGTCAAGACCATACTGTCCTTAAAATGTAAAAACATGACCCAAGAAGTTGAAATTAAGTTTTTCCGTACCGCTGCGGTAGAAGGCAAAATTAGGTCGGGTGGAATCAACGCCGACAGAGATAGGTCCGATGATGGCCAGTGCTTCTTTCAGAACCCCCTCATCCCCCTCAGGCAGAAAGCTGTATCTGGAACAGTTTGCAGCACCCTGAGCAGGGTTGTAGCTACACTGTTGTTGCTAACAGGGGAGACAAGACAACAAAGGGGTCAGATACTACTGTGCACAAGGCTAATGTGGCGTGGGAAATAAGCTACAACCAGCTAGTTACTGCAGCTACTTACCAAGGGCAGCTGACCCCAGCTACACACTATTAATACTGTTAATAGTAGTTTATACTCACCACTCCCTTGTAAGGGTAGGATTGGTCAGAGGCAATGCCCTGGTTGTCGATGACATACTGGAAGGCCTTGGTCATGAAGCCACCGTGGCAGCCCTGATTGCCGTATTTGGTGGAGCAGTCCAACAGGTTCTGGGGGCTGAGATCTATCAGTTTACCTGTGGTCTTCATCAGCTGGCCCTCCAGGGCCCCGACAGAGCTGAATGCCCAGCAGGAGCCACAGGAGCCCTATGGACAAGACAATTGTTAGGGAAGCAATCCACATCTAATACCTGGATAAAGTTGATTTGAGAGTCCTATTAGTTGACCTTTTTTTTACTGTACTGTTTCATTGCTATTACATCTACAAGAAATAATGTGGTGGCAATGGTTTCTGAAACATTCAATAACACAAAAAGGGGGAAAAAAGTGCAATATAATTCACAAGTAGGTTTCAAATAGTGCTCAGCGGTATTACTATGTAATACAGAAACATTTTACTGGCACAATAAAGTGTAACGGAAATGTTTGTGTCACATGCAGTGCTTGTCACTCAGTTGTTTTAAACTTGCACACCCTAGCACTTAAGCCGACGACTTCCTCACAAAATGAAATAATGAAATGACTGAGAACAAGGAAGAGGCCTTACAGTAAACAAACAGAGGAAGTATGACCTGAAAAGAGACAGCGCTGTGTTTTAACATCCTGATATCAGTTATTCTACTGTAACAGCAACTTTAATTCATCCCAAGGATATTTACCAATAGTTAAAAAAGATAATACATATAATGTATGATATACATACAACAGTACAATGTACACAATGTATTTTATTTATTTATTATTTATCCCCATTAGCCGTATGGGTGGTTTTGTGAAATAATAATATAGCAAAACAGAATCATTAAAAGCTTAAAGAAACCTAGAATTACACCTATATAGCATGAGAAAAGTCAATATACCAAAGAAATAGACACACATATTGTAATCCAGATGTATGCCTGGATAAGAAGGGTCATAATCAATATAATGAATGTACTTATGACTGCAGCTTGGTGGGGGTTGAAATAATTTTTTAACCAAACAGTCACAATTGCACCACCAATATAATCAAGCCCGCCCGCAGGAAGGAATTTAGAGTGGGAAACCAAAGTGGCATGAAGCCAAAATGAGCTGATTATTAACATAAAGGGGAAGAACTATAAGATATATGTAAACTTGAAAATGTATAAAGGAATGTGCTGAGACTGGGGAAGGCAGTTGCTCCATGGGCCAGCTCAGCTTGTTACTTTGTAATAATGTCTATTTGAATTCACAAGTTCCGGTATCTGAGAGATATTATTGAAACAATATTTCTACGACAGCCGACGCCATTGGCGACAGCTAGTCTTACTGGGGCCCGACACATAGCGAAAAATACATTATAGCCAAAGACATTACAATTTACAAACATTAACATGTAGTGTGTGTGTGTGTGTGTGTGTGTGCATCTATCAGTTACACATACATGTCAGTATATAAAGGAGCAGGCACAAACTGCACTGATAGCTGTTCATCATTACCTGCATTTTGACTCCAGTGACATAGCCCTTCTCTCTCCAGTCAATGGTATCAGGTATGGGGGCACCGGAGGATCCTACAAATGCAGAGGGCTCCCTCTTGAGGTCAGTAGGAACACGCAATGAGGCAAAAGACTGGGAAATCTCCTCCTGGGTCTGAAAATGGTTGACAAGAGAGGCAACACGTCAACCAGACTGAGCATTTAAAGAGCACTTACTTTAATCAGTATAATAAAGCCATCCCATGAACCCAAGGCTACATCAACTGGAGGAAGATACACGTTGAAACAGGATAACAAATACATTTAAAGGCACATACTGTAGTGCAATGGGATGATACTTTTACTTGTGTATTTACAGAAAACAAATCAGATGCGTACTCATGAAAGGGTACATCCACTTGTTATACATACTAGAGGAATAAGGAAGTATATTTGCAGTCATGCTCATTAATCACTAAGATTAGGAAGGAATGCCTTGTCTTCAGGAAAGCAGTTTAAGCAATATTTCAACAGCTATTAGCCAAGAAAATCAAACGCCGGAAAACAACGACAAAGGAACTCAACAAAATAAATAGTCATGTAGGTCAAAATCTAAATGTTTGACTCTTCTTTCATGTAAACCAGGCTGACTGCATTACCTACTGAAAGCATCAAATATTCTGCAGACTTTTTTTTGGAAGCACTATCCATACAAGCACTATCAAAATTGTATGGAATCAGGCCAAGGTAGGTGCTAAGTTTACTAACAACTTCAGATATCAGAGTTCCAAATTGTTCCTTGGCATTTTCAGTGATCTGAGGCCCTCACCATGTCCCCCATGTGATTCATGCCCAGGTCATAGGTGTGCATGTCCATGGATGCCTCGAGGTTGTGGAGGCTGATCAGCTGAAGATTCCTCTCCCAGACCTCCCTTCGGCCCAGCTCCTCAACCTACACGGTATCCACACACACACAGGGGTAGAAAAATCTCAGTCTATGACTTGTAAAACAGTACACTTTCAAATATGTAAACCACACAGGTTGAATCACAATGCATTCAGTGATAGCTAGTTATATGTAAGAAATGTATGTGGGAAAGGTGGTGGTACTTTCAACCTATACAGCAAACAGAACCTGTCTAAATGCCACTATAGTAGCAGCTTGGCCTTATCCTAGCCAAAACATCTTACAGTGATGCTGGTTCATCTCACCTCAGTCTGGTAGTTCTTGTCATGTGTCTTCTTCCACATCTGCCAGTGCTGTTCCAGCATTGGGTCAAACAGGGCAACTGCTGTGCCACATAGCACAGCGAGCAGCAGGCTCCACAACATCATGCCTGCACAGAAGATAGACAAGTGTTATACAACCATGAGGCAATTATATTGTAGTATTTCATTGTGTATCCAAATAAGGAATTAATAGTGTGTGTGCGGCTCAATTACGTCAACTACTGTAGCCTATACACAATGACTCTGCATGTCACAAGACCAACCATCAACGGTTATTGAAACCGTTCCGCTAGCAAACTGTTGATCAAGAGTCTTTAAACGCTGATCAAATAAATAACTCCATCACTCAGATTCTACAAAAACGTTGCATATAGAAAAATGTTTATGGCCTATTCAATAGGAAGCTTCAGTGCTCAAGATTAGGCTATCTGTTAACCCATCTCTACTACGTAAAAGAAAGACCCAAAACGGGTCAAATGATCTAATTTCATAAATAAGAATATTGTGTCGTTGGGTAGGCTTATTATTTAGTTAAATAAGTATCTCAGTAGGTTTGCCACTAGGCTATCAGTAGAAATCATCTGGTTTATGAAACTGTGCAACTCATTAATGTTGATGTTGTCCAAGTTACAAAAAAGGTTGTAATGAAAAGAGGAATTTGACAATTTCACAAAAGGAAGAAAACATACATGCATGAATGGTTATAAGCAAATAATGTTACACTGACAAATTAAAAACGAAAGTAAAGCGAATGCTTTATGAAAATGTTTTTAAATAAGGGCAAGATAAAACCAAATTCCTAATTAAAACGAGTCTAGCTAACTACATTATGAACATGAAATAGTCTTATCTGCCTCGACTGAAAACGGAGAAACGTTTTACCTTGTAAAACTCGGTTGCACCTGATGATGACTTCAGAGGAGAGCAAGGCGCGTCAATTGATTTCAGTGGGATCTGTTTTCCTGCTTGATATTTATTTGTGCAAGTCATGTGGTAGAACTTCCTCATTGACCGTTTCTAATGTGTCATCTATAAATGTCTATGTTGACCATGCTAAAATACTATTTCTCATTGCATTTAAAAAAAAACAATATTATAGACCCCTTAATGATAATGTGTATGACTTCTATGACTTCTAGGGGGAAAATATAAAAATATATAGCCAGATATCATACTGACTATTAGCCAGCCCACTGTTCTTAAATATCTGTTCAAATATATAAACAACTAGGGTTAAGTGACTTGCTTGGGGGCACATCTACAAATGTTTCACCTAGTTGGCATAGGTATTCAAACCAGCAACCTTTTGGTTACCGGCCCATTGCTCTTAACAGTAGGCTACCTGCCAATCTCTGTTTTAAACATTGCCATCAGTGTTTGTATAAACATTACATTCAATCAACACTACATTAACTATACAAGAGCTTTCATTTGTTTTTTAAGACCAGATCACAGTCAGTCTGTTGTTTGAGGGGGTGAGTCTGAGGCAGGAAGAGGTGTTACTGGTTTGAAACTGTTATGTGACATTTTCACCTGTTTATTCTCTCATTGTCTCTCTATCTCATGACCTCAAGAAGGCTTCTTATCAGTACTGCATTCATCATCATCAGATTTAACAGTCAACACAAATACATGTATACCTCATTCATATTGTTGTGTATGTATACATACAGCACTGCAATAGGGTACACTGAATGATTGTTGATTTGAGATACTTAACATCGCTGAAAAACCTCAGGAACCTTAATCTTCCTTTTTCTGTTGGTCTTTTTTTCACATCTCTTCCCTTCAATGGGGAAATGTACAGGCACATACACTCACATTTCAAATTAATCAACTTTTATTCCATTTCATAGAAAGCAATGTTACAATTCAATCATCAGATTTTGGTGTAAAAGTGCTGAACAATAAAATAAAAGTCAACATCATTCAAAGAAAAACCCACCAGGAGCAATCTTGATCGACACACACTTACATTTACTAAGTTTAATACCTTTTTGCATTGACAGGAAAGTGAGACAAAACTCCCATTGCACAGCAATGTTACCTGACCTGACACACTGAATACAACCTATGCAAAGTGCTGTGCACTACACAGATTCCTCATCACAATCATAGTTGTTCCACTGTAGATCAGACTACAATTGAAGTCTGGCAGTTTGAAGATATAACAGTAAGACTTGAGTAGGTTGCAAAAAAAACTCTGGGATACCCAAACTTCCAGACTATATGAATGTGCTATTCCAGAAACATAGTGTTATTTTCTGTATCGTGTGTAGTCATTGCTATGTGGTTTGGCTTCCCTGCCTCCATGGTGCACTCCGCCGCTTGGTGTTCACATGATGGGGTAACTGGCCAGGTTGGCAATGCCACATGCATTCCCGCGGTTACGTGCCATCATGATGTAGCCCTGTTTGCCCCAGCTCTCGCTCCAGCTGTTAGAGAGGGGGGAGAGCAAGAGAGAGAGAGAGAGAGAGAGAGAGAGAGAGAGAGAGAGAGGATAAAGAGGATGAATCGTGGTTTTGAAAAGATACATTTCAAGTCAACGTGTTACCTGATGCCATTGAATAAACCAAGTGCATTGTGACCCACCTGTTCTTGACGATCCAGAATTTCACACCCTTGGCAGTTTGTCCATAGCCCACTGCAAGCACGGCGTGGTTGATGTCATCCTTGTTGCAGTTGGGGTCGTAGTACACGCCTGAGTAAATGACAGTGTAAAGGAATGAGCTTCAATAAGCTTTAAGAGAAGTGCTTTAGGAGTCTACTGGCATGTGTTGTGTGTTAGACCACTACAAGTGGTTGATTCTTCTATCTATGGTACTTGGAGGCAGAATGTCACTCACCTCTCTGGTAGAATTGGAAGGTGGAGAGGGTGGCATCAATGCCCACAGCCACAGGCCCCACTTTGACTACAGCCTTGGTCAGTGCCCACTCGTCTCCCTCAGGGATCTCCTTGAACCCGCGACACTGAGCACCCATGCCAGACGCGTTGTAGACACACTGCTCATCCTGTAGACAGAGTGGTACACATGGATTGGTTTATTTATGATTCAGATTCTGATTGTTTAATAGTCACATGTACAGGATTGCAGGTGTGATTGCAGGGTACAGTGAACATCTTAGGCTTCAAGCTCCAACATGCAGGACTAAGTGAAATAAAATAATGAAAATGGTAATAAAAACAATAGAAATAGCACTATATACATAATAACAACTGTGGCAGTGGTGAATAAATACATGGTCATTGGGGTGGAGGCAGAGTAAAGACTGTTGGGGGGGTGGGGTAGAATGACCATAGGGGGAGCAGCAGCATGATCATTGAGTGGAATCAAAACTAAAAAGTAATAATAAACATATTAACAACTGCAACAGTGATGAATGTTGGGGTGGGGGCAGAGTAAAGACTGTTGGGGGGGTGGGGTAGAATGACCATAGGGGGAGCAGCAGCATGATCATTGAGTGGAATCAAAACTAAAAAGTAATAATAAACATATTAACAACTGCAACAGTGATGAATGTTGGGGTGGGGGCAGAGTAAAATCCATTGGGGAGTGGGGGAACATCAGGAGAAAGAATGTCCATAGGGAGAGTAGCAGGTAAGATAAGTGAGAGTTGAAGATGTGGGGGGGGTGTCAATTTGCGGGGAGTAGCGGGGGGATGTCCATAGGGGGCGTAGCAGGGGGGAGCAGATAGTTGACTAGTGGTGGCTGTTCAGCAGCCTGATGGACTGAGGGTAGAAACTATAGGCCAGTCTTTCAGTTTTTGCCATGATGCTCCTGTATTGCTCGCGTCTGAGTGATTGAAGAGGGGAAAACAGGGCATGGATTGGATGGCTGGGATCCCCAATGATCTTCTTGGCTTTCCTGTGACACCTGGTGTTCTAGATGTCCTGTAGGGCAGGCAGTGTGCACCCAATGGTGCGTTCGGCTGCACGTATTTGCCGTACCAGGCTGTGATGCAACCCGACAGTACACTCTCGACGGTGCTTCTGTAGAACACTGTGAGGGCCCTCGGGGACATGCCAAATTTCTTCAGCATCCTGAGGTTGAAGAGTCGCTGCCTTCTTCACTACGGTGTCCGTGTGGTTAGACCATTTCAGCTTCTCTGAGACGGCCGTCTCCACAGCAGACCGTCTCCACGGCGGCCCCGTTGATGGGGATGGGGGCGTGTCCAGCCTGGTTCCTCCTGAAGTCCACAATCAGCTCCTTTGTTTTGCTAACGTTGAGGGAGAGGTTGTTTACCTGGCACCACGCCGTCAGAGTGCCTATATCCTCCCTGTAGGCTGTCTCGTCGTTGTTGGTGATCAGGCCTACTGACTTTCCACTATAGCTGGTCTTGGTACTATGTTGCTACTGTACATTTCTAGCAAATTACTAATAACTTTCATAGCACCTTGGTAGTGGTGTGTTCTGTATATCCTGGGAAAATGTGGACAACTACAGAAGTGGTAAAGAAAGAGTTGCCAGTGTGGTATGTTTTTTACATACAAGCAAAGTACTAAACAATATGGAAGTGAGCAAAGTGCTTGTGTTGTTTGTAGTTAGGCCATTGGAGAATACATAAGACCATGGATGTCACCACTTCCCGGAATTGGCCACAGAAATACATTTTAGGACTTTTTGGTGAACAGCATGTGATTATTATCTTGTTTTAGTTGAAGAGCATTTGATGTGATAGCTCAATCAGAAACTGCAGCTGTCATCCAGCACATTCCAACTTACCTGGCGTGTTGTAAGAAAACACTGACAGAAAATGTCATTTCAACAAACTAAAACAGTTGAACAAACTAAAACGACAGTCACATTCTGTTTCAATCTCAGCCAAACCATGCCCCTACCTGGCCAAGGTAAGGGTAAGCCTCCTCTGTGTCGATGCCTCCGTTTTCCTCAACGTATTCGAAGGCGTTGGTCATGTAGCCTCCACCACAGCCATTGTTCTCAGTGACACAGTCCACCAGGTTCTGTGGGCTGAGGTCTATCAGTTTGCCTGTGGTCTTTGCCAGCTGGCCCTCCAGGGCCCCTGCAGAGCTGAAGGCCCAGCAGGAGCCACAGGAGAGCTGAGAAAGAGAGGACATAAACATTTACATTAGGGTCAGAGCGGCCTTCTCCAATTTGTCCATCAGGTGGTGCACTTTGACAGAGAGTCAAAGGCCCTGATTGAAAAAAAAATTTCAGAGGGTTTCAGCAAATAATGTTTTTTTCGTCTGCCCTCAGAACGTCTGTAGTTATCAAATTCACCACTAGAGGGTAGACATACTGCACTCACACCTCACTATCACATCCCTCCTGAACCTGACAGCTCTTTGTTGATACCACAGACTATTAGTGCTCATGTAAAGTGACCTACTGTTCATTAATGGTATAAATCTAGGGCTAATCTCCTAGTGTTCCCTGGTAGCAAAGATGTACTCCATATTTCAGCCTGGGTACTTAATGTACCACTTAACTAAATACCATGTTGACATGAATAATAAATAATGCCTTAGTGTCCAATTAGATCATAATGAGTAATTACCTTTCATAATCAAACATTCTTTACTTGTCTAAGTCAATTAGACAAACCATGGGTTTTTATTGTCCTAGACAGGTTATGTGACTGTACTGTAACTGTGATAATTTGCTACCTCAAGAAAACAAAGAGGCCTGACTAAACTGACTGAAAGCAAGGAGGAATATGAAATCAGTTCTTTGTAACCCAGTGTTTCCCCTAAACATTTTCAGATGGCACCCCGCCTAGACTGTTGCTCTCTACCTAAAACCATTATTTTGGCCTCAATTAAGCTTGTTTGAACATTTTGGTGCAATAAATCTAGGAAATAAGAAATACATCTAGGGGAAACAGTGGACTTGAGTGACAGCTCGTTGTTGTTTGCATCCTCTAACCTGGTTCTTGACTGGGGTCACCATGCCCTTCTTGCGGTAGTCGATGGACCTGGGGAGCTTCACCACATTGTTGTCAGGGATCCAGGTGTTGCTACGGTCCCTGTTCATGGGCACCTGGAGGCCAGTCAGCTTCTCAGCTATCTCCTCTGACGTCTGAGGAGAGGGATGCGGATGAGGATGAATGCACAGCAATAGACTATGAACCATTTACCCACTATGAGTAGGGACAAGTGGTTCCATGTTTATAGTCCAGCAGTTATCATATTAAAAAAGCAATGGCTTATTAATCCCATTGGAGATCATGAAATAAAAAATGAAATAAAAACGGACACAATTTACATAATTTTAAACCCATCATGCCCTGATACGAGTACGAGTGCTAAAACATGTTAGGTTACTGCTAGTCTCTGTGAAACTTGAAGTACTATACATCCTTGTTTTATTTACAGAACATCTCAACATTGAAGTGAAACTGACATTCAGATGAACTGATCTCTGTGTACTCCGATGGATAAGAAATGGACAAAGCATTAATGAGTGTCATAGAAGCCACTCAGTAAAAGTCAAGCTGCTATATAACAGGTTGTTTTTCCCTACCATTTTAATCTACAGCCCGTTCAGGGATTTCAAGTCTCACACTAACACAGTCATCACTCATGACCCAACCTGACATGCATGTCACGGCTAGATTTAATGTTCACTAACCTAACAACCTCCATTTGAATCAGTAAGCCATTGAGTGAGTAAAAACACAGATGGCTGTGCTCTGCATCAGCTAAAAGCCACTAGTCTATTCTGTGCTTGATCTTGTTTGTGAAATAAAACCATAACTACAACTTGAGGGACATTCCCCTATTTGAAACACATACCCAAAATGATAAGCCTTGGACAGTAGGGAGACAATGGTTAGAAAGGATAACTGAGGACAACAAACACAAAATAGTTTCCCTCTGACATATCATTCACCGTGCTTTCACACAGAGTTACATAGACCCTTTCTTAGACCCTCCCATTTTTTGTACTTTTTCTCCATGTACGCAACAACAACAAAAATCACCCATAGAGGATGTGGCTCACTAACTCACCATGTCTCCCAGGTGGTTCATGCCCAGCTCGTACGAGTGAATGCCCAGAGCGGCCTCCTCATTGTGGGCTTCGATCAGACGCATGTTCTTCTCCCAGATGGTTCTACGGATCGCCTCCTCCCCCTACCATGAAAACATCAACAAAACACAACTGTCAATCATACAGCTGGCCATTCGTGTGTTCTTTGGTCCCTGTGCTCACAGTCTCCACAGTGCAACTGAACTGGTTCGTAGAGACACAAAATGGTGGAGGTGAAAGGTAGTTAGGAAAATATGTATTGTCAACTCTTTACAGAGCCTTCGATCACTCATTACAGTGTGTGAGGAATGATGCTTCAAAGCTGGATGTAGTAGGGGAAAAAGTGCTGTCTTGTGTTTTCTGCTGAGGAATGTGCTCACCGTAAATTGTGGGGGACACACATCCTGAAGCAGTGAGGCCCAAACATTGTCTTGTAAGGTCAAGTTAGCTTATAGCACTGAAATACTTGTGTTCCTAACAGCTTGGCTGATAACTCTTTACTGTAAAAACAAGGAAGTTGACATTCTGAACGGAGGATTTAGTTCTCATGTTTCCTGCTTTTCTTGCTTGCAAGGTATAATAACAAAACATTTCAAGGGAGAACAACACATACAGAAGCTTTCCACAATAGTTTGTAAACTATTGACTTAAAGACAACAGTGTTCTCATATGTATAAGTGACACACTATATTATAATGTCATGATGATGAATTGCTTTGATATTCAAAAGCACTTCCACCGTCAAAGCAAATAAGAAACATCATGAGTATTTGTTATCCAAGGCTGAGGTAATCATTCTGTAATTACCAACCTTTAGAGGAACGGGCAGAATTTAAACAAAAACCACTGCATAAATGTGAGGAGTAGGTAGCCAGGCAGCCAGAAAGACGGACACTCACCAGGCCGTTGTACTCTCTCAGGTGGGTGGTCTTCCAGGAGTCCCACTGTGCTTCCAGTGACATCTCGTTCAGGGGATGGGCTAGGACTGAGCCCAAGAACAGCAGTACACAACCACACAGCAGCATTCTGAGAAAAGACAAAAGGGCTACTTTAGTCATTGATGTATACATATTACATTGATAAATACAATTAGATAATTGCATTATGCATTATATTTCTACATTTCAATATTGTGGCAGCACCTAAGAGTCTAGACAAACCCAAGGAAGGGCACTAATTACAGTACAAATACAGAAATGGTTGTTGACTTTCATACTGACAACATAACATCCATAAGAGAGGTGAAGTGAATTGGGCTTCAGTTCATATTTTTTTCGCTCTGCCTCATTATTATGAGGTGTCATAACAAAAGACAGTATCTCTATGTTCTATGGGAAATTCCTCAGATCATTCATAGGGAACTTCATGCTACTGTATAGACCTTTGCTGCACAGTAATAATGCTTGCAACTTAGGGTTTACTTCATGTTTAATATTCCCATTGTTTCATGGTGCTATAAATTAATGTAGGCTATACAGGCTATAAAGGTTTCATAGTTAACTTTAGAACTGTTTCATTTCTATGATAAATGTTTGACTACACCATGACCAACGTGCATTCTTTGTTGCAACAGAATATAGTACACTTATAATCACATCACTGCTCTGCAATGTTTTAACTATAAAACAAACAAAGTCTACTATTTGTCGAAATGCAGTGATTATCAATGTTATTTTTAACAACTAATTCGATGTGGTAATTGTTTTATGGAAACAAAATCCCAAGTGAAACTGAAAGTTCTAAGGAACATAATTCTACAAAATGCCTGCTTGAAAAAATAATGTAGACATAAAGGCAACATCAAAAGTTTGCGGATTTAAGAAATTGAAAAAACGTGGAGTTGACAAATTCTACCTTGGTCGTAGACTTGAAGAGAAGATGTCGGATGAATTCCTTTGACCAGTTGTTTCCCTACGATGAAGTAGGTCACTGTGTGAGCAGTTATATAGTCTGCAGTTTGAGGAAGTGCAAAGGGAGCTCTAAATTTAGGAGGGGAAAAAGTTTCCGCAAAGGGGAATTACATCTGGATTCGCTCACCTAAAGGAGCCAACCAGATGATGTCAGGTGTCAAATTGCAGGGGCGTCTCTAACTTTTAAGTCAATTTTTAACATTGCAATAGGCCTTTATTCGCTGTGCACATTTATCTCAGTCGCATAGGTGTATAACAAGTGTATAACGATTATTTGAATTAAAAGATGTAGGCAAGCAGTAGCCTCTAACTGTTTATTTAGAATATTCAGAAAATAAAGAAAGTGAATGATTGTGAATATATATCAAACAACAAAATATTTGTATAGTATTGATTATTTCAGAATGAGTCTACGTTGTAAATTACATAATGGTGTAATGCAAAAAAAAAAAATACTAGGCATGCTGGTAAAATTGAGGGTATTGAGGGTGAGTGGGGTGGTGTTGTCTGGTGGTGGGGGGATAGGCCATTTGGATAACTTTGGACCTTCACTTTGGATAGCTGATGTAACAGTATAACTTTAGACCGTCCCCTCGCCCATACCCGGGCGCGAACCAGGGACCCTCTGCACACATTAACAACTGACACCCACGAAGCATCGTTACCCATCGCTCCACAAAAGCCGCAAGTGACGTCACCGATTGAAACGCTATTTAGCGCGCACCACCGCTGACTAGCTAGCCGTTTCACATCCGTTACACTGAAGCAAAGTTGAATTTTTCCATGTGACTCAAATCAGGGTTAAGTATAATATATACTGTATACAAGTTTCAAGGTGGCCTCTCTATATAGAATGTGACATACTGTCTGTAGCAAATCCCAACAATTCTATGCTATGGTCCCCCCTTCTGCATATGATCACCATTGCTCTGAAGTTCAAACGGGTACTTCCGTGTGTTAGTCAACCCCCTGTGGTCCTGAGCCAATGTGTCAGGGCTGTGTGTATATGTAGACTGTCTCATGATGTTAGGTACATGCAGTCAGACATGACTCTACATGCTTAAATCACCCCTTAAAAAAGAATGCATCTCGTGACATACACTCAACAATGAGAACAACACACTAAACTGCATGTTGATTACTCACACTTGTTCATGTAAAATGGGGCCCCATTCAACCCAAACTGTTCTCCTGTGCTGACTGAATGCATGTTTAAGTGGATTTCCTCAAATTTTTGCATCGTAAGAACATGTTTCTTGGTCAAATCCATTTTTTATAAGACATTATCATTATTTCAACATAAAACACTAGATAACAGAATAAAGATGTTTAGCTCTCTCTGTTTCAAAAGTAGAAGGTTGATGTTTAAGGTCAAGCCATGTGGAGTCTCGAGTATGAGAGTCATTCATGTGCAAGGGAGCTAGCCTGGCATTCGTCAATGACCATTTGTAATCTGTCTGATCTCTGGTATAGACTTGGGCACCTGAAGCATATGCCCTTGGCACTCCGGAGCTCACTGGGCAGCAGAATGAGACTTAAGCTCCTTTAAGACTCTTTCAGGCACTGTTTGATTGGGCCAGCCACTCTAGATAATGAGACCAGGACTGTCTGCGTCGTTCAACCAGCAGTCCCCCTCTCAGGTCGAGAACATGTCATGGTGATGTGGTGATGTGTGTGTATGTGTTTGTGTGTGTGTGTGCGTGCATGTGCATGTGCATGTTGGTGTGTTTGTGGAGTGGGGGGCGTTGGTATTTTATTAGGTATTTTCTGATTGACCATGTTTATGTGACAATGCCAATACTTGAATTAACTTGAATTCCAATGGAGGGTTCACTTTGAAATTGCTAAGCAAACAAATTAAATGTGAGAAATATAATATAGTATACTACATATACAGTACCAGTCAAAGTTTGGACACACCTACTCATTTAAGGGTTTCTCTTTCTTTTTACTATTTTATACATTGTAGAATAATAGTGAAGACATAAAAACTATTAAATAACCCATATGGAATCATGTAGTAACCAAAAAAGTGTTAAACAAATTAAAATATATTTTATATTTGAGATTCCTCAAAGTAACCACCCTTTGTCTTGATGACAGCTTTGCACACTCTTGGCATTCACTCAACCAGCTTCACGAGGAATGCTTTTCCAACAGTCTTTAAGGAGTTCCCACATATGCTGAGCATAACTCAGCTTCACTCAACTCATCCCAAACCATCTCAATTGGGTTGAGTTTGGGTGATTGTGGAGGCCAGGTCATCTGATGCAGCACTCCATCACTTTCCTTCTTTGTCAATAGGCTTTACACAGCCTGGAGGTGTGTTTTGGGTCATTGTCCTGTTGAAAAACAAATGATAGTCACAGCAGAATGCTGTGATAGCCATGCTGGTTAAGTGTGCCTTGAATTCTAAATAAATCACAGACAATGTCACCAGCAAAGCACCCCCACACCATCACACCTTCTCCTCCATGCTTCACGGTGGGAACCACACACGTGGAAATCATCTGCTCACCTATTCTGCGTCTCACAAAGACACTGCGGTTGGAACCAGAAATCTCAAATTTGGACTCATCAGACCAAAAGACCAATTTTCCACCAGTCTAATGTCCATTGCTCGTGTTTCTTGGCCCAAGCATGTCTCTTATTATTAATGGTGTCCATTAGTAGTCGTTTCTTTGGAGTAATTCGACCATGATGGCCAGATTCACTCAGTCTCCTCTAAACAGATGATGTTGAGATGTGTCTGTTACATGAACTCTGTGAAGCATTTATTTGGGCTGGAATTTCTGAGGCTGGTAACTCTAATGAACTTATCCTCTGCAGCAGAAGTAACTCTGGGTCTTCCTTTCATGTGGGGGTCCTTACACCGGCCTCGAGGTCGACCCGGAGGACGAGGCGCAGGGCGCTCCGGATGGAGGCGATGGAAATCCCTCAACATTGACGGATCCAAAATGTCCCCCACCGGTACCCAGCACCTCTCCTCCGGACCGTACCCCTCCCAGTCCACGAGGTACTGCAGGCCCCTCACCCGGCGTCTCGAGTCCAGAATGGCCCGTATCGTATACGCCGGGGACCCCTCGATGTCCAGAGGGGGAGGAGGGACCTCCGGCACCTCACCGTCCTGTAGGGGACCAGCTACCACCGGCCTGAGGAGTGACACATGAAACGAGGGGTTAATACGATAATAGGAAGGGAGTTGTAATCGATAACACACCTCGTTTATTCTCCTCAGGACTTTGAAAGGCCCTACACACTGCGGCCCAAGCTTCCGGCAGGGCAAGCGGAGGGGCAGGTTTCGGGTCGAGAGCCAGACCCTGTCCCCCGGTACAAACACGGGGGCCTCACTGCGGTGGCGGTCAGCACTCCTTTTCTGCCTTCCACTAGCTTGTTGAAGGGATTCCCGGACGGCCCTCCAGGTCTCTTTGGAGCGCTGCACCCATTCCTCCACCGCAGGAGCCTCGGTCTGGCTCGGATGCCACGGTGCCAGGACCGGCTGGTACCCCAACACACACTGAAAAGGGGACACATTAGTAGAGGAGTGGCGTAGTGAGTTCTGGGCCATTTCGGCCCAGGGGATGTACCTCGCCCACTCCCCTGGCCGGTCCTGGCAGTACGACCGCAGAAACCTACCCACCTCCTGGTTTACTCTCTCCACCTGCCCATTACTTTCGGGGTGATAACCGGAGGTCAGGCTGACCGAGACCCCCAGACGCTCCATGAACGCCCTCCATACTCGGGACGTGAACTGGGGGCCCCGATCAGAAACGATGTCCTCCGGCACCCCGTAGTGCCGGAAGACGTGGGTGAATAATGCCTCCGCAGTCTGTAGGGCTGTAGGGATACCGGACAATGGGAGGAGACGGCAGGACTTAGAGAACCGATCCACAATCACCAGAACCGTGGTGTTCCCCTGAGACGGGGGAAGATCGGTCAGGAAGTCTACGGATAGATGTGACCATGGCCGTTGTGGAACGGGGAGGGGTTGTAACTTCCTTCTAGGAAGGTGCCTAGGAGCCTTACTCTGGGCGCATACTGAACAGGAGGAGACATAAACCTTAACGTCCCTAGCCAAGGTAGGCCACCAATACCTCCCCCGAAGGCTCCCTATTGTCCTCCTCACCCCAGGGTGACCCGAGGAGGGTAGGACGTGAGCCCACCGAATCAGTTGGTCCCGAACACCAAGCGGCACGTACTTCTGCCCCGCCGGACACTGAGAAGGCGCGGGTTCAGCCCGTAACGCCCGCTCGATGTCCGAGTCCACCTCCCATACCACTGGTGCTATCAGCTTTGAGGCGGGAAGGATGGGAGTAGGTTCGGTGGACCTATCCTCTGTGTCGTAAAGGCGGGACAGTGCTTCCGCTTTCACGTTCTGGGAGCCCGGTCTATACGATAAAGTGAACCGGAATCGGGTAAAAAATATGGCCCACCTTGCCTGACGCGGGTTCAGTCTCCTAGCTGCCCGAATATACTCCAGATTTTGGTGGTCGGTCCAGATGAGAAAGGGGTGCTTAGCCCCCTCAAGCCAGTGTCTCCACACCTTCAGAGCCCTGACCACCGCTAACAACTCCCGGTCACCCACATCATAGTTACGCTCCGCTGGGCTGAGCTTCCTCGAGAAGAAAGCGCAGGGGCGGAGTTTTGGTGGCGTACCCGAGCGCTGTGATAGCACGGCACCCACCCCAGCCTCGGACGCATCCACCTCCACTATGAATGCTAGAGAGGGGTCCGAATGGGCCAACACGGGTGCATCCGTGAACAGCGCCTTCAACTTGTTGAAAGCTCCGTCCGCCTCTGCTGACCACCGCAACCGCACCGGACCCCCCTTCAGCAGTGAGGTAATTGGAGCCGCTACCTGGCCAAAACCCCGGATAAACCTCCGGTAGTAGTTGGCAAAACCCAAAAACCGCTGCACCTCTTTTACCGTGGTCGGAGTCGTCCAAATACGCACGGCCTTACTGCGGTCACCCTCCATCTCCACCCCCGAGGTGGAAATGCGATAACCCAGAAAGGAGAAGGCTCGTTTGGAGAACACACACTTCTCAGCCTTGACGTATAGGTCATGCTCCAGCAGTCTACCAAGCACCCTGCGTACCAGAGACACATGCGCGGCGTGAGTGGCTGAGTAGATCAGAATATCATCGATATAAACAACCACTCCCTGCCCGTGCAGGTCCCTGAGAATCTCGTCTACAAAGGATTGAAAAACGGCTGGAGCATTCTTTAACCCATACGGCATGATGCAGTACTCATAATGGCCCGATGTGGTACTAAATGCGGTTTTCCACTCGTCTCCCTTCCGAATACGCACCAGGCTATACGTGCTCTGAGATCCAATTTTGTGAAGAACTGCGCTCCCTGAAATGATTCCACTGCCGTAGCAATGAGAGGTAGTGGGTAGCTGAATCCCACCGTGATGGCATTTAGACCTCTATAATCAATACACGGACGCAAACCTCCCTCCTTTTTCTTCACAAAAAAGAAACTTGAGGAGACGGGTGAGATGGAGGACCGAATGTACCCCTGTCCCAGAGACTCCGTGATATATGTCTCCATAGCCAACGTCTCCTCTTGGGATAATGGGTACACGTGACTCTTGGGAAGCGCAGCGTCTACCTGGAGATCTATCGCATAATCCCTTCCCGGTCGATGTGGTGGTAATTTAGTCGCCTTCTTTTTACTGAAAGCGATTGCCAAATCGGCATACTCGGGGGGAATGCACACCGTGGGACCCTGGTCTGGACTCTCCACCGACGTGGCACCGATGGAAACTCCCAGACACCTTCCAGAACACTCCTCTGACCACCCCTGGAGAACCCCCTGTCTCCACGAAATTTTAGGATTGTGCCGGGCCAGCCAGGGAATCCCTAGCACCACTGGAAACGCAGGCGCATCAATAATGTAGAGACTGATACGCTCCCTATGATTCCCCTGCGTTACCATGTCCAGTGGAACCGTGGTCTCCCTGACCACCCCTGACCCTAATGGCCGGCTATCTAGGGAGTGCACGGGAAAGGGAGAATCTATCGGCACAAGCGGAACACCTAATTTAGTAGCGAGTCCGCGATCCATAAAGTTCCCAGCTGCGCCTGAATCGACTAGCGCCCTATGCTGGGAAGAGGGGAAAAATTTAAGGAAAAAAATCCAGACAAACATGTGACCAACAGGGGGTTCTGGGTGAGTTTGGTGCTGACTCACCTGGGGTGATCGAGAAATGTTCTGCCTGCCATCTCGACTCCCAGACGGACCCCCCCAGCACCGATCGGCCGTGTGTCCTCTCCGACCACAGCTGGTGCAGAGGGAGCCTCCTCCTCCGGTACCCCTCGGCACAGTCCCTCCCAACTCCATCGGAACGGGAGTGGAGGTGCTGGGTGGTGGAACACACAGGACCCTCTCCGAACGCCCGCAGGCAGCCAGCAGATTGTCCAGTCGGATGGACATGTCAATTAGCTCATCCAGGGAAAGAGCGGTGTCCCGACACGCTAGCTCCCTGCGGACGTCCTCCCGGAGACTACACCGGTAGTGGTCGATAAGAGCCCTGTCGTTCCACCCAGATCCTGCTGCCAAGGTCTGGAACTCCAACGCGTAATCCTGGGCGCTCCTCTTCTCCTGCCAGAGATGGAATAGTCGCTCTCCCGCCGCTCGGCCATCTGGAGGGTGGTCAAACACTGCGCGGAAGCGGCGGGAAAACTCTGGGTAGTGATCCTTCGCTGAGTCTGGGCCATTCCAGACTGCGTTCGCCCACTCCAGAGCACGACCTGTGAGACAGGAGATGAGGACACTCACCCTCTCCGCTCCCGAGGGAGTGGGTCTGACGGTGGCTAGGTACAGTTCCAGCTGGAGTAAGAACCCCTGGCACCCCGCCGCCGCTCCATCATAGACCCTCGGGAGCGTAAGACGGAGGGTGCTGGAGTCGAGAGATGGGGAGTCCTGAGGGGGGGGGAGCCGAAGGTGGAGAGAGGAGACCACTTCTCTCCCATCGGTCCATTCTCTCCATCACTTGATCCATAGCCGTTCCGATCCGATGGAGAACGGTGGTATGATGTAGAACCCTTTCCTCCATCGATGGGAGGGGATTGGCTGTTGCTCCTGCTGACTCCATTCCTCAGGGTGCGAGATTCTGTAACGTTCTGAGTGTAGTGGGTGAGAAGTCAGGCGCAGGAAGCAGAGAGTTCAGGGGAGTGCTATTTTAATGCACAACAACGGCGAACATAAGCCAACCCCACGAAAACACAGGGCGTAATACAAAACAAACGCCCCAAACAGGGGGACTTAAACTGTCCAGAAAAGACCCACGAAATGGGAAAGCACGTAACTCACAGACGTGCACACAAGTTTACACAACACAGAAGGTTACAATAATTAATCCCGCACAAGGAACCAGGCGGGCCGGCTGACTAAATAAAGCCTCACTAATTATACATAATTTAAAACAGGTGCACTCAATGAACACATAAGGAGGGGGAGGAAATAATCAGTGGCAGCTAGTAGGCCGGTGACGACGACCGCCGAGCGCCACCCGAACGGGAAGGGGAGCCACCTTCGGTCGGAGTCGTGACAATATTTTACCAAATAGGGCTATCTTCTGTATACTACCCCTACCTTGTCACAAGATAACTGATTGGCTAAAACTCATTAAGAAGGAAAGAAATTCCACAAATTATCCTTTAACAAGGCACACCTGTTAATTGAAATGGATTCCAGGTGGACCTCATGGAGCTGGTTGAGAGAATGCAAAGAGTGTGCAAAGCTGTCATCAAGGCACAGAGTAGCTACTTTGAAGAATCTCAAATATAAAATATATTTTGATTTGTTTAACACTTTTTTGGTTACTACATGATTCCATGTGTTATTTCATAGTTTTGATGTTATCACCATTATTCGACAATGTAGAAAACAGTCAAAATAAAGAAAAGCCCTTGAAAAAGTAGGTGTGTCCAAACTTTTGACTGGTACTGTATTTCTATATGTTGTGTATCGCTGGAAATAATCTGAATTCATGTAAACATAACAGTTTTGAAAACATAGCTTGTCCAATAAAATTTGTTGTTTGGCACCTTAACCCCAGGTGTGGGGTAAATTTAGCATAGGGGCAGGGTAAGTTAAGCCGCCTTGGTGTAAGATCTACACATCTACACATTTCTGTACTATATTAAATATTACCATCATATCTTTAAAACAATGTCTATCTTTATTTCACAAACACAATTCAACACAATCATCATTTTGCTTTATTTTTTCTCTTTTAATAATTTTAAGCATCTTTTAACACAGGTTTAACACTTAACATAGGCTTAACACGAAACACACACATTTGTAACACTTTGTACTATAAAAAAACTTTTAACATAGGCTCAGGCCCTGGTAACCTCATATCCCAGTGATAATACCTTTCATTACACCTTGGAAGAAAACACTTCAGTTGTGGCCTAGAGGGGGGCTCCATCATTCATTGAATCAAATGGCTCATTCATCACAAAACCCACTGATATTGCCAACTACTTTAATGATTTTTTTCATTGGCAAGATTTAAAAATGTAGGCATGCCAGCAACAAACACTGACACTACCCATCCAAGTATTTCTGACCAAATTATGAAAGACAAGCATTGTAATTTTGAATTCCATAAAGTAAGTGTGTAAGAGGTGAAAAAGTTATTGTTGTCTACCAACAATGACAAGCCAGTGGGGTCTGACAACTTGGATGGAAAATTACTTAGGAGAACAGCGGACGATATTGCCACTCCTATTTGCCATATCTTCAATTTAAGCCTACTAGAAAGTGTGTGCCCTCGGGGCTGGAGGGAAGCAAAAGTCATTCCGCTACCTAAGAATAGTAAAGACCCCTCAAGTAGCTGACCAATCAGCCTGTTACCAACCCTTAGTAAACTTTTGGAAAAAATTGTGTTTGATCAGATGCAATGCTATTCTACAGTGAAAATTGACAGACTTTTAGCACGCCTATAGGAAAGAACATTCAACAAGCACAGCACTTACACAAATGACTGATGATTGGTTGAGAGAAATTGATGATTAAAAGATTGTGAGGGCTGTTTTGTTAGACTTCAGTGAGGCTTTTGACATTATCGATCATAGTCGGCTGCTGAAAAAAATGTACTCTATGTGCCTTACACCCCCTGCTATATTGGAAAAAAGAGTTACCTGTCTAATAAAACACAGAGGGTGTTCTTTAATGGAAGTCTCTCCAACATAATCCAGGTAGAATCAGGAATTCCTCAGGGCAGCAGTCTTGGCCCCTTACTTTTTTCAATCTTTACTAACGACGTGCTACTGGCTTTGAGTAAAGCCAGTGTGTCTACGTCAGCTACACAGCAACTGATTGCTGCAGTTAGTTTCAGAATGGGAGGCAAGCAATAAGTTAGTCCTAAATATTTCTAAAACCAAAAGCATTGTATTTGGGACAAATCATTCACTACACCCTAAACCTCAACTAAATATTGTAATGAATAATGTGGAAATTGAGCAAGTTGAGGTGACTAAACTGCTTGGAGTAACCCTGGATTGTAAACTGTCATGGTCAAAAAATATGGATACAACAGTAGCTAAGATGAGTCTGTCCATAATAAAGTCCTGCTCTGCCATCTTAACAGCACTATCAACAAGCCAGGTCCTACAAGCCCTCGTTTTGTCGCACCTGGACTATTGTTCAGTTGTGTGGTCAGGTGTCACAAAGACGGATTTAGGAAAACTGCAATCGGCTCAGAACAGGGCAGCACGGCTTGCCCTTGGATGTACACAGAGAGCTAACATTAATAATATGCATGTAAATCTCTCCTGGCTCAAAGTGGAGGAGAGATTGACTTCATCACTACTTGTATTTGTGAGAGGTATTGACATGTTGAATGCACCGAGGTGTCTGTTTCAACTACTGGCACACAGCTCGGACACCCATGCATACCCCACAAAACATGCCACCAGATGTTTCTTCACAGTCCCCAAGTCCAAAACAGACTATGGGAGGCGCACAGTACCATATAGAGCCATGAGACATGGAACTGAATTCCACATCAAGTAACTGATGCAAGCAGTAAAATCAGATTTACAAAACAGATAAAAATACATCTTATTGAACAGTGTGGACTGTGAAGAAACAAAAACACAGGCACAGACACATGCATACACACACAATAACATACTCACTGTACACACACATACACATGGATTATATGTTGTAGATATGTGATAATAGAGTAGTGGCCTGAGGGCACACACTTAATGTGTTGTGAAATCTGTTGTGAATGTATTGTAATGTTTTACAAATTGTATAACTGCCTTAATTTGGCTGGACCCCAGGAAGAGCAGCAGCTAATGGGGATCCATAATAAATACAAATACAAACTCAACTGAGGAAGGCATTTTTCATAGTTTGAACTTGACTAATCACACAAATGCGAGGTGTCTTCAAAAGGGGGCAGGAAATGTCTGGGACAGGGATGTTGTTTCAATGTAGAAATTTGTAGGCAAGTTCTCTGCATCTGAGGCTACTAAGCCCATGAAACTGGTCTGCAAGATTCTTGATTTGTTTAGCAAGCTCTGACCCATGTCAGACAAGAGCTTGTGTGCCACTGCTACTCTCTCATAGTCTCTCTTTCGAACAGGTGCATGTTCATTTTCTTTTTTGCCTATATAACTCTTAAGTGTAATTTGGTCCATTTTTTTCATCCCTTGCTGCTGCTCGAATGAACTTCTTCCTTTCTCTCACTTCCTTGGCGGCTCTTTCAAGAACCTCAAGGGGCTAGACCCTTGCTTCTTTTTCGTTTGTATACTTGGGACATGATGTTTGCTCTGTAACAATAAAAATGCATCTTAAGTTCCTATGCATGACAAACTGCAAAAATACTATGCGTAATATGCATAAAACCAAATAGCGCAATTTATCTTAAAGAAACCATTTGGACTATATTAGCCCACACAGCTGAGGAAGAGCTTTCATGCTAGGTTTAGGACCTCATATTGTAGTTTATAGAGACCCCAACTAATGTATAAAACAGCCTTAAAACGATCTACTTGGTTTAGATATAAGCATCACGAAACCTATATCGCAATAAATTAATTTGACTTAGTGAAAATCATTTTTTTGGACTTGCTTACCACTTTTTCCATGTGGTTTCTTCCTTCACAGACTCCATGAAAAGATGACCTCTTCCCAAATATTTGGTTACATGGTTCATTTTGTGACCGGTATCCTAGAAACAAGGGGTGGCTAAACTAACCTTTTGGCACAACTTACCTCTCACCTACAGTTCCTTAAATGGTATGGTCATTGTGTTACTACAGAGTTTTATGTTCTGTACAAAATCCTGGTACCATTACATTAAACATATTCGATTTCCGATTTACTTGAATTTCCGTTCAATATTTAGTGAGACCTGACAGAGCTGTTGGAGGGGAGGCCACATCTGTTTCCTGTTTTTGTGCATACCATTGAGCCCACCACAAAACTGGAAGCAGATCACCTCCCAGGATCCTCTGCTCTGATCATATGACCAATCCCGTGACTGAGTCATGGGATTGGATCTCCAGTTTGACTAAGCTGGTCTGGTACTATAATAATAAGTAATCTGACATCATTGTGTTGTTCTATGAGAGCAACAAAGTAATCATAAACAACCATATATACTCCGTGTTTATACATACACACCAAGATCCATAAGACCCTTTACATAAGATAAGATCCTTTACATGTTTTTACAGCAATTCCACAGTAGAAGCTTTGGAATTTACAACCAATTCATATATTTTGTTATGAGAATTATACATCTCTTTTGTTTATTCCCTGTCCAGTATCTGTATATGGAGTAACATTCAGATTTTTTCCAATCTACTGAAATATGTGTATGCCTGGGTTTGAATTCAGATGTGAACTGTGTGCACTTGTGACTGACCAATTCAGAGAAATGCATTTAAACTAGAGGGTTTGAATATATGTTTTGACAACAGATTCAAGTGTAGTCTTTATTTCATTCTCAGCAGAGATAGTTTATTAAAGGAGAAGCTGGATTTTAATTCCAGTACATTGATTTTTAAATGGACTGTTTAATATATTCTGTATCATCTCTCAATGCAATAAATCTATGATAAACCAAGAGGGTAGGCAGGATTGTTTGATTTGAATGTCCCGCAACTCTGGAACATCCAGATGTGTTGAAAATAACCATTTGTCCCATTATAGCTGGGCATTCTTTCACCATTTGAAAGGGTTAGAGAATCAGACTAGATAATGAATAACTGTAGTTTTGTAGATTGTTCATTCAGGTGGACCATGGGGCTGTAGGTTCCCACACGGGTTACATGTACCAATAGGCCTACTGTATGTGTTGACTTGAAGTCGCTCTAGATAAAAGCATCTGGTGAATGGCTGAGCCTGTCCTGAATCAGTCAATCAGTGTTCAGAGAATTAGCAACACATTGTATTACAACAAAGACTTGAGGCCCTGGATGGGAAATCTATCATTGCATAGAATGCATCCAACCACATTCTGATCTTAGTGTTGGTAGACCTTAGTCTGTACTGAAATACCATCAGTAACTTTGACACAACATCCACGTGACAGCTGTTAGTTTTGGGGTAACTAGTTAAACCGTAAGGCTTGGGATGTAATCACTTAGGGGCTTCCTCCTTTGGCTTTGCACATGGGGAGGAATGGCGCTGGAACGTATAATTTTGAGTGGTTTTCTTTTGCGATGATCTTAACTTTTTTTGTACCAAATGTTTGTGATATCATTTCCTATGACCGGAAAGAGCTTCTGAACATCAGAACAGCGATAACTAACCTTGATTTGGAGATGGATTTCTACTTCAACGAGTCGGCAGCGCTGGGCATACTGCTCAACCCGGACCAGGCCCTAATCCCAACACTCGGAAGAGAAAGTGAAGACACTTTCCAGCTGGTCAGTGTACTCAGAGCATGCGCTGACCAGCTGGAAAGTGTCTTCACTGACATTTTTAACCTCTCCCTGACCCAGTCTGTATTACCTACATGTTTCAAGCAGACCACCATTGTCCCTGTGCCCAAGAACGCCAAGGTAATCTCGTAGCACCCCATAGCACTCACATCTGTAGCCATGAAATGCTTTAAAAGGCTGGTAAAGGATCACATCAACACCATCATTCCAGACACACTCCAATTCGAATACCGCCCCAACAGATCCACAGATGACGCAATCTCTATTGCACTCCACACTGTCCTTTCCCACATGGACAAAAGGAACTCATATGTGAGAATGCTGTTCATTGACTACAGCTCAGCGTTCAACACCATAGTGCTCTCCAAGATCATCACTAAGCTAAAGACCCAGGGACTGAACATCTCTCTCTGCAACTGGATCCTAGACTTCCTGATGGGACCCCCCCTAGGTTGGGAAGGTAGGCAACAACACCCCCCTCAGTGGTGCGTGCTTAGTCCCCTCCTGTACTCTCTGTTCACCCATGACTGTGTGGCCGCACATGACTCCAATACCATCATTAAGGTTGCTGACGACATGACGGTAGTAGGCCTCATCACTAATGACAATGAGACAGTCTATAGGGAGGAGGTCAGAGACCTGGCAATGTGGTGACAGGACAACAACCTCTCCTTCAACGTCAGCAAGACATAGGAGAAAATTGTGGACTAGAGGAAACGGAGGGCTGAGCACACCCCAATCACATCAACGGGGCTGGGTTCAGCTGGTCGAGAACTTCAAGTTCCTCGGTGTCCATATCATGGTCCAAACACACCAACACAGTTGGGAAGATGGCATGACAACGCCTCTTCCCACTACGGAGGCTGAAAATAGTTTTCATGGGCTCTCAGATCCTCAAAAAGTTCTACAGCTGCACCATTGAGAGCATCTTGACTGGCTGCATGGTATGGCAACTGCTTGACCGCAAGACGCTAGAGAGGGTAGTGTGTGCGGCCCAGCACATCACTGGGGTCGAGCTCCCTGCCATCCAGGACCTCTATACCAGGCGATGTCAGATGAAGGCCCTGAAAATTGTCAAAGACTCCAGCCACCCAGGTCATAGACTGTTCTCTTTGCTACCACACGGCAAGCAGTACCGTTGCACCAAGTCTGGAGCCAACAGGACATGAACAGCTTCTACCCCCAAACCACAAGGCTGCTAAATAGTTAGTTAAATAGTTAACCAAATAGCTACCCGGACTATGTTCATTGACCCCTTTTTGTACTCATCACATATGCTGCTGCTACTGTTTACTATCTGTCACTTTATTCCTAGTTATATGTACAGTGGGGAGAACAAGTATTTGATACACTGCCGGTTTTCCTACTTACAAAGCATGTAGAGGTCTAATTTTTATCATCGGTACACTTCAACTGTGAGAGACGGAATCTAAAACAAATATCCAGAAAATCACATTGTATGATTTTTAAGTAATTTATTTGCATTTTATTGCATGACATAAGTATTTGATACATCAGAAAAGCAGAACTTAATATTTGGTACAGAAACCTTTGTTTGCAATTACATTATCATACGTTTCCTGTAGTTCTTGACCAGGTTTGCACACACTGCAGCAGGGATTTTGGCCCCTCCTCTATACAGACCTTCTCCAGATCCTTCAGGTTTCGGGGCTGTCGCTGGGCAATACGGACTTTCAGCTCCCTCCAAAGATTTTCTATTGGGTTCAGGTCTGGAGACTGGCTAGGCCACTCCAAGACCTTGAGATGCTTTTTACGGAGCCACTCCTTAGTTGCTCTGGCTGTGTAGTTCGGGTCGTTGTCATGCTGGAAGACCCAGCCACGACCCATCTTCAATGCTCTTACTGAGGGAAGGAGGTTGTTGGCCAAGATCTTGCGATACATGGGCCCATCCATCCTCCCCTCAATACGGTGCAGTCGTCCTGTCCCCTTTGCAGAAAAGCATCCCCAAAGAATGATGTTTCCACCTCCATGCTTCACAGTTGGGATGGTGTTCTTGGGGTTGTACTCATCCTTCTTCTTCCTCCAAACACAGCGAGTGGAGTTTAGTCTCATCAGACCACATGACCTTCTCCCATTCCTCCTTTGGATCATCCAGATGGTCATTGGCAAACTTCAGACAGGCCTGGACATGCGCTGGCTTGAGCAGGGGGACCTTGCGTGCGCTGCAGGATTTTAATCCATGACGGCATAGTGTGTTACTAATGGTTTTCTTTGAGACTGTGGTACCAGCTCTCTTCAGGTCATTGACCAGGTCCTGTCGTGTAGTTTTGGGCTGATCCCTCACCTTCCTCATGATCATTGATGCCCCAGAAGGTGAGATCTTGCATGGAGCCCCAGACCGAGGGGGATTGACCGTCATCTTGAACTTCTTCCATTTTATAATAATTGCGCCAACAGTTGTTGCCTGCTCAACAAGCTGCTTGTCTATTGTCCTGTAACCCATCCCAGCCTTGTGCAGGTCTACAATTTTATCCCTGATGTCCTTACACAGCTCTCTGGTCTTGGCCATTGTGGAGAGGTTGGAGTCTGTTTGATTGAGTGTGTGGACAAGTGTCTTTTATACAGGTAACGAGTTCAAACAGGTGCAGTTAATACGGGTAGTGAGTGGAGAACAGGAGGGCTTCTTAAAGAAAAACTAACAGGTCTGTGTGAGCCGGAATTCTTACTGGTTGGTAGGTGATCAAATACTTATGTCATGCAATAAAAATGCTAATTAATTACCTAAAAATCATGTGATTTTCTGGATTTTTGTTTTAGATTCCGTCTCTCACAGTTGAGGTGTACCTATGATGAAAAATTACAGACCTCTACATGCTTTGTAAGTAGGAAAACCTGCAAAATCGGCAGTATCAAATACTTGTTCTCCCCACTGTACATATCTACCTCAATTACCTCGTACCCCTGCATATTGGGGCGGCAGGCATCCTAGTGGTTAGAGCATTGGACTAGTAACCAAAAGGTCGCAAGATTGAATCCCCGAGCCGACAAGGTAAAAATCTGTCGTTTTGCCCCTGAACAATGCAGTTCACTGTTCCTAGGGCCTAGGCCGTCATTGAAAATAAGAATTTGTCCTTAACTGACTTGCCTAGTTAAATAAAGGAAAAAAGAAATAAAATTTACTCTGTACTGGTACCCCTTGTATGTACAAAAGTTGTTACTCATTGTGTATACAGTTTATTACTTTAATTATTCCGTGTTTTACTTTTCTATTATTTCTCTATTTTCTTTCTCTGCATTGTTGAGAAGGGCCCGTCAGTAAACATTTCACTGTTAGTCCACACCTGATGTTTACGAAGCATGTGACAAATACAAATTGATTTGATATGTGCTGGCTGATGTGTAAATTATCAAGGGATACCATCATATCTGGCAATGGAACAAAGCCATTCATGGTTCCTAATATCTAATCATAGTAGCTGGGATTGTTGTACAGACGTCTGTTATTTTGATTCCCTTTAGTTTTTATGGGATTAAAGTTCATGCACCGCAGCAATGGCTAACCTCCACATCACAGACAGAATGAAAATCCCATTTCAATGCCGCAGACTGCCAGCTTTTCACTATTTTATTTAAAAATTGGTAGATCTCATCTGCCACGTGCTGCTCCATCTCCAAGTTCTCTTTAGGGATTAGTAGTCCGAGCCAAGATTTAAAGTGGTGCGTGCCTCATGCTTCGGCCTTCAAAGCATATTTTTAGACCAGGGGCAAACGCTCACTGTGCAGAAATGAGCTGGGAGACTGTAGCTAAGTGACATTCACTTTATAGCGGTGCCAATATTTTAAAGAATACTTGAGCGCTCTGCATTATGGGCCTGCTCATCAGAAGAGCCAAGCAGAGCCACAAGAGAAAACAGCTGAGGCCTCACTGTGGGTTTAAAAGCTGATAGGTGTAACGATTGTCGTGGGTTGAAGAAGGTGAGGACCAAGGTGCAGCGTGATAAGTGTTCATGTTACTTTTATTAGAACAGAAACACTAAACAAAATAACAACGAGAGTAAAATGAAATCAAAACAGTCCTGTAAGGTGCAGCAACACAAAACAACTACCGCAGGCCCCGAATAGGCTGGAGCTGCCACAGGACCCACCAGGCTGGGGAGACCTACAGGAGGCCTGGTGCGTGGAGGAGGCACCGGATGGACTGGGCCGGATGGACTGGGCCGTGGAGGCGCACTGGAGGTCTCGAGCAACGAGCGTGCACAACCTGTCCTGGCTGGATACTCACCGCATAACAAGGTGCCTTCCCGGTCACTCTCAGCACGGTAAGCACGGAGAGTTGGCTCAAGTCTCCTACCTGACTTTGCCAATCTCTCCGTGTCCCCCCCCCCCCATAAAAAAATTCTGGGCGCTGTGCCAACTCCTTTCTCCAGTATCCCTCCTCGCACTGTTCCAGAGAATCCCAGGAGGGCTCCGGCACTCTCCCTGGGTCAACCGACCACCTCTATCTCCTCCCAGGTTGTCTCCTACTCCAGATAGCGCTGCTCACCTGTTCAGGAGTCCCTTTCACCACGCTGCTTGGTCCTTTTTTGGTGGGTAGTTCTGTAACAATCGTCGTGGGTTGAAGAAGGTGAGGACCAAGGTGCAGCGTAGTCAGTGTTCATGTTACTTTTATTAGAACAGAAACACTAAACAAAATAACAAAGAGAGGAAAACGAAACAGTCCTGTACGGTGCAGCAACACAAAACAGAAAACAAGTACCCACAAACCCAGGTGGGAACACGCTACCTAAGTAAGGTTCTCAATCAGAGACAACGATAAACAGCTGCCTCTGATTTGGAACCATACCAGGCCAAACACATAGAAATATGACACACAGAACAAAACATAGAAAGAAAAACATAGAATGCCCACCCCAACTCACGCCCTGACCAAACCAAAATAGAGACATAAAAAGGAACTAAGGTCAGAACGTGACAATAGGTCTATTTGGAGTTCCATGCTTTGACCACGAAAAAGTATTAGGATGACATTTGACATCATCTGAAATTCCATGCACCACAGTTACTATTTTGTGTGTGGGTATGTGTGTGTTTGTTTACTTGGTTGGTTGGTTCGGTCTGTAATATATTTTAAACTCAAATCTCAAATTGAAATGGTGGTCAAACTATTATAACAGATGAAAGCCAGTTTCACAAATTCCCAGTATCCCAGAATCTATTATCTGCATCAACCAAGCAACATTACCAACACATGATTCTGTTTTGCAAAAACATTTAACGAATTCATCACAACAATGTTTTACTAATTACATGTTTGTCTGAGATTAGCATTTACATTTAATTCATTTCTTGAATCTTGCTTTGGAGAAGGGAGTGTGTTTTGTTTTTGTTTTTCCCTTGTTTTCATTATATAAAAACATTTAAGGATGGATCAGAGCCACCCAAAACAAATAATCCCAATGTAATCTTCTTGGTTACAAAACTAAGTGCTGGCCGCTAACCAAGCAGAGCCTGTTAGCAGGTCTTTGACCAGCTGTCTGTGGCAGCCGCTACAAAAAGAAAAACCCTCAGGAAAGAGCTCATCCTTAATTTCAGGCTCCTTCCTGCGCAGAGAAAAACATGAAGATTATTCATATTATACAGATGATGATCCTTTACAGTATCATTCTGATGAAGCATAACATTATCTTTCTGTTATTCTGTACATGTTTTGTTTTTGGCTAGAAATATATATCTACATTAATCGACAATGTTGATATAAAGATTTGGACAATGATTCAAATCATTCCTCGTTGTGTTTTCTCAGATTTCGTTCAGGTCTGATATATGTGAAATGGAGTATGTGACATTAATGTAGTCCACTAGATTGTTTTGTTGTACTACTTTAATTCAGATTAAAGTAAGTGAACTCCATTCGGTGGTAAAGGTGAACCTGGCTAATTATAGAGAACCGGCTCCATCTCCCTTTGTTCATTTTAGACATTCTCCCCCCAGTGGCCAAACGTAATTAAAGTCCTTTGGGCTTTGCCAAGAGTGCCACTGTCCTCCCAAATCACTAATGGATGGCGCACCAGTTTCAGATACAGAGAAATAAAAGGCTACTCACGATCACTACAGCAAATGTAGCATACTGGTCATCAAAATGAATTAAGTGACTGTCAGCTACATTGTGTCGGCAAAGCAACCAACGCCAACTAATGCACCTCAGAGACAAAACAATGTAACAGAATGTCATGTGGAGAGCGTGGTACTCCTGTACAATCAAGACATAATGTATCTCTAATGCATTTTTTAAAATATCAATCCCATTCTATCTGAATGCTGGATATTGCAGGCAGGTCACCCATGATACAAGTCAGTATTCTGACGTCCATCCATGTCTGAGGATGTCAGGAGATGACGTGGAAACCAGCCACTAGGGGCAACAGTGAGCGATGTTACGTTCAAGCATCTGCCTCTAATTCCAAAAGTTGCATGTTTGAATCCAGTGATAGAAAGTAGTTTTCTATATTTTTGTGTTAAGCCTATCCCAAACCTTAACCCTTACTTTAACCTATCGGAGTTCATGCCTAACCTTAAACATTACCTTAAAAATGTGGAGTTGATGCATAAACTTAACCTTAAACACTTTGAAATTTGACATTTGAGAAACATGGATGAATGTCTAATTCTGACGTGAGAATGTGAGAGCTTGTAGGGATATCATCTGTTCAAAACGAACTTTGACAAGGCCTCGGGCAGTTTCTCCAAATTAACATGGCCATGTGTTGAGTGTTGTTAAACGCAATAACCTTCTGCACCTGCCTCAGTTTCAGACACACTTTTCCTCTTGCTCCTCATCAGGAACATACCGGCTGGCAGATGCTCCATGTTATGCTCCATAGAGAGGAACCGCAAGGCTGCCCTGCTCCAATCAGAGAAAACCAGGATTCTTTAAAATGGAACGTGAGATTGAGACCCAATCTACCATTTACTAGCGGGAGCCAAGGCCCAACATCTAGCCCATCTGGCATCTTTCTGAGAAACAGTCACAGTGTTAGATTAAAACAAAACCCAGAGTAATTTGCCCGAATCCCACTGATGGGGAGTTCACAGGGCATTGTCAGGTTGGCCACACTTGATAAGGTGCTAGACAGAATTCTTCTTGAACACAAATCTCTTGTATAACCTAAAGGGAATGCTTAATGTCAGGTTAGAATCAACCATACCAACATGCTTTTGTACCAATTCAAATATCAAATAGTGTTTTTTGAGGATTATTGAGGCAAATCCACGAATGATTGCATGCATTATTATATGCATGTGTATGAACACTTTGAGGCATGGACTCTCCAATTTAACACTGAAGGGGATGAATTTAGTCTGTGATTGCCCTATAGTTTTTTATTTCTATATATTTCTTTATTTTCTATCCAGCTGGTGTCTTGCCTAAGTCCCAAAAAATTGGCTGACCAGAGTGCACATTTGCCCATCATTCCTAAATATTGGCCTACCTAGCGCGATAGTAATGTACTGTCCTGGATCATTTCCAGAACTCAATCAGTCTAGTGGATAAAATCACAAATCCTGTCAGAATGCTGAGAGCTCAGGGATTTCGCCACCATATTCGCGCATCAATGGTAGCCTACTATGAACCCGTTGTTGCACACTTGGCCGTTGCTCTCTGTCCTCATGGACAAGTGTTTCATTCATGTCGTTGACTGGTTCGTTGATTCACACCTATAGGCTACTTTCCTCCAGTTCGCTTGAGGTAATTGTGATATTTGTCTGTGGGATGCGATTGCGACTTAAGCAAGAGCATCACTACCACGCAGAAGAGCACGAGCAGGGGCAAGAAGGCGGGCTTTCAACAGCGTCAGAAGAGAATAAAGTAGTCGACCTAAATTATTTTCCGTAGCGTAATTATCCTACTACTCCCCGAGGGTGGTGCAGTAATCAGAAGAAATTAATGAAGGAGGACGAATTAAATTGTGTGAGGTCTCAAGGCATATGTTTTAAAGTCTTGTAAAACATGATAAATAAACCAGCAACCGAACGAAAAGCTTAGGCGAGAAGGAACCCGAACGTTTGGAGTTGTGGGTAAAATATGGAAATGTTGTACTATCAACGTTTCATTGAAGTCATTAGCTGGTGAGTTTTCGTTCATTGTATACAATTTTCAGTGTACATTTTAAATTGTGTAACCATAACCCTAATTGATTTTGCAATTGTGTTTTTATATCAGGCATAGTTCATAAACTAGGCTACTGATTTACCAATCTGCATTGTAGGCTACTTGTCAATAATATGAACTAAGCACCTGTGGGCAACAATATTTTGTAACGTTACATATTGTGAATTACATCATACTTGTTTGTTTCTGGAAACTCAAGCAAGACAGTCGTCCAGGAGCAAACTTGTGTTGTCGCCCTTTGACGTCGATTGATTTATGGGTCAGCCTAATTCAGACCCCATGTAATAGTTTTATGGTCAACGTGGGCTTCTGGACAGAGACCTGCTCAAAGAGGTCTTGACATGGCTTTCGACTTTAATCCCACAATAAGTGCCAAAATGGTGACTGCCATTTCCATTTTGTTCCTTTGACACAACATTTGAACAGGTCCACAACCTAATATGGAAGGAACAAAAACAGAATATAAATCAATATACATAAATACAGTACCTGGGTTGGCTAGGCTATATTGTGAAAGAAGCAAAGGCTAGACTACTTGAGTTATCTTCAGATGTAAGTGTATGCATGATGCAAATTTTTTCCGGGGGTGACCATTTAAAAAAAAAAACATTTTTAAAGCAATCCTGATTGAGCATGGTAAATGTAAGTTGGATGAGCCAATCATATAAATATCCATTAAAATGTATATTTAGATAACTAGACGTTTATCATATATTTTCAATTTCAGAATTCATTTTCATCTGTAGCCTGATAAACTAAAATTAACATTTCAATTATAATTCATCAAGGGAGAGAGAAAGATACACTAATGTTAATAATCCAGCCTGTAGAATTGTTTTTTTCTTTTTTTTTCCCAGCCAGAGAGAAGGCAAATATCACAACAATATAGTGCGACTGGCAAAGCTGAGTGCCAAAGAGTACGCTTTGGTGACTGGCCAAATAGGCACTTTAATCAGGAGGTGCTTTATGCACAGGAAGTATTTCAGTCTCCTTGTTAGGGGACTGATTTATCCTGACTTTTAATTATTAACGAGACCTGATCTGGGTCAAGCAAGAAAGTATTTTTCATCAGTGCCTTCTTTGTTTTGCTTGGTCATCGTTACCGAAGTGTAAAGCCAATATTTCGAATGTACTTGTTCTTCATTTTAAAGTTCTGTGAGGCAGGGCTGTTTATACAGTCCCAACAATCCAGGAATGGGAATATATTTTGACGGGTTGCTCAGCTGCAGCTTTTAGCTTCATCTGCAGCCCTTAAAGGTCACGCGGTAACGAAGTCACACTCCCACTATAAAAATGGCCATATCTTTTAAGATGTCATGGAGTCAATAAATGCTTACAATTAAGCTGCATTATTTCATTGCTGGGCAGCTGTGACTCCATCAAGCACTAATCATTATTTTGCATTAAAGATATATTTAAACAATTACTTGTTAGTATTGCACTAACTAGTACGGCACTAAAAAATACATATATATTTATAAATATAATCGTTAAAGATGCAATACATAACATTCTGGGCGACCTGACCAAATTCACATAGAAATGTGGGTTATAGATCTATCATTCTCATTGAAAGGAAGTCTAAGAAGCGGTAGATATGTTCTATGTGGGTTATTAAGTCATTAAGTTTGGTTATTAAGTCATTAAGTTTAGTTACTAAGTCATTAAGTTTAGTTTTTGCGTCTTTTACTTTCAGTTTTGTATACCAGCTTCAAAGAGCTGAAAACACAATATTTTTGGTTACTGAAAATATATTTCACAGAGGTTTAGATGGTACAATAATTCTCTATTTATTGCTTGTTTTGTCACGTAAACAAAAATTATAAGAATTTTAGCAACCAGGAAATGGCAGAACGATTTCTGCATATAGCACCTTTAAGATGTGCCCCAATTATAAAAAAAGATATGCCCATTTTTAAAGTGGGAGTGTGACCCCTCTATCCGCATGGCCTTGCCTTTTGAACCCGAAAGAATACGCCACAGATCCCTGCACACTTTCATCCATTCTGCTCCAATTTGACTCTTATAGTCCAGGGGATTAACATCAAGGCAATTCAACAGTAAAATAATGGTGGTGAGACGACACTTTAATATTATGCCAAACAAAAAACATTGATTTCAAAATTAAACAAACCATACAACTCTATGCACAAGGACTACTTTTTATTTCCACAGAACATTGAAAAAAAATAAGTTTACTCAAAGAACAGTGCAGATGTAAAGTTTGGTAACAGAATGACAGTGAAATCTCCATCAGTGTTTTATGTTACCATGTTAAGATTCAAAGATGTCTGCAGAAATAATGGGGTGTCTGCTATGATATGCTGTATACACAGAAGTATGTAGACACCCCTTTAAAAATAGTTGGATTTGGCTATTTCAGCCACACCCGTTGCCGATAGGTGTATAACATCGAGCACACAGCCATGCAATCTCCATAGACAAACATTGGCAGTAGAATGGCCTTACTGAAGAGCTCAGTGACTTTCAACATGGCACCGTCATAGGATGCCACCTTTACAACAAGTCAGTTGGTCAAATTTCTGCCCTGCTAGAGCTACCCCGGTCAACTGTAAGTGCTTGTTTTGGGAAGTAGAAATGTCTAGAAGCAACAACGGTTCAGCTGCAAAGTGGTAGGCCACACAAGCTCTAAGAATGGGACCGCCAAGTGCTGAGGCGCGTATCGAGTAAAAATCGCCTGTCCTCAGTTGAAACACCCACTACCGAGTTCCAAACTGCCCCTGAAAGCAACGTTAGCACAAAACTGTTTGCGGGAAGCTTCATAAAATGGGTTTCTATGGGCAAGCAGCTGCACACAAGCTTAAGATCACCATGCGCAATGCCAAGCGTTGCCTGGAGTGGCGTAAAGCTCGCCACCATTGGACTGTGGAGCAGTGGAAACGCGTTCTCTGTAGTGATGAATCACGCTTCACCATCTGCCTGTCTGACAGATGTATTTGGGTTTGGTGGATGCCAGGAGAATGCTACCTGCCCCAATGCATAGTTCCAACTGTAAAGTGGTGGTGGAGGAGGAATAATGGTCTGGGGCTGTTTTACATGTTTCGGGTTAGGCCCCTTAGTTCTAGTGAAGGGAAATCTTAACGCTACAGCATACAATTACATTTTAAATGCTTCTGTGCTTCCAACTTTGTGGCAACAGTTTGGGGAAGGCCCTTTCCTGTTTCAGCATGACAATGCCCCTGTGCACAAAGCGAGGTCCATACAGAAATGGTTTGTCTAGATCGGTTTTGAAGAACTTGACTGGCCTGCACAGAGCTGTGACATCAACCCCATCGAACACCTTTGGGATGAATTAGAACACCGATTGTGATCCAGGCCTAGTCGGCCAACATCAGTTCCGGACCTCAATGCTGTTGTGGCTGAATGGAAGCATGTCCCTGAAGCATCTAGTGAAAAGACTTCCCAGAAGAGGGGGACCAACTCCATATTAATGCCCATGATTTTGGAAAGAGATGTTCGACAGGCAGGTGTCCACATACTTTTGGTCATGTAGTGTATGGCACCTTGAGTTTGAAAATATATATATATTTTGGTTATTGAACTATAGTGAAGTGGATTAACACATGGTAACAGAATAATGGTAACAAAATGACATCATGGGTCCCTGATCTGTACTATAGACGGGTTAGCAGATGTCACAAAAACAATGCAAACACTTTAATGGGGCAGAAGGCAGTGTGTTGTTGTGATTCTGGATGGCCAGATAGCTAGCAATAATGATAAGAAACTGCCATGAGGGGAGTTGTTTCAGCTAGTTTAATGTTGTTCTTGATACCATGTCTTGTTTTGAGGTGTTTTGACTGATTTCATGTCAATGCTAATATGGCAAAAATGTGCTAGCTAGCTAACCAACATCTGTAATAATGTATTTGAAGGACAAGATCTCATTCTGCAAATGTATTTGTTTTCAATAAACATCGGAGATTAAATATATACTGAACAAAAATATAAACACAACATGCAACAATTTCAAAGAATTTAAGGACATCAGTCAATTAAAATAAATTCATTAGGCCCTAACCTATGGATTTCACATGACTGGGAATACAGATATGCATCTGTTGGTCACAGCTACCTTAAAAAAAGATAGGGGTGTGGATCAGAAAACCAGTTAGTATCTGGTGTGAGCACCATTTGCCTCATGCAGCGCAACATCTCCTTCACATAGAGTTGATCAGGTTGTTGATTGTGGCCTGTTGTTCCACTCCTCTTCAATGGCTGTGCGAAGTTGCTGGCTATTGGCGGAAACTGGAACACGCTGTTGTAAATGCCGACCCAGAGCATCCCAAACATGCTCAATGGGTGACATGTCTGCTGAGTATGCAGGCCATGGAAAAACTGGGACATTTTCAACTTCCAGGAATTGTGTACAGATACTTGCGACATGGGACAGTGCATTATCATGCTGAAACATGAGGTGATGGCTGCGGATGAATGGCATGACAATTGGCCCCAGGCTTGAAATGCAATCATTTTCATTGTCCGTATCTTATGCCTGCCCATACCATAACCCCACCGCCATCATGGGGCACTCTATTCACAACGTTGACATCAGCAAACTGCTTGCCCACACAACGTCATACGGTTGTCAGGCTGGTTGGACATACTTCAAAATTCTCAAAAATTGTTGGTGGCTTTTGGTAGAGAAATGAACATTCAGATCTCTGGCAACAGCTTTGGTGGACATTCCTGCAGTCAGCATGCCAATTGCACGCTCCCTCAACCTGAGACATCTGTGACATTGTGTTGTGTGACAAAAACCGCACATTTTAAAGTGGCCTTTTATTGTCCCCAGCGCAATGTGCACCTGTGCTGTGGACAATGCTGTTTATTAGCTTCTTGATTTGCCACACCGGTCAGGTGGATGGATTATGTTGGCAAAGGAGAAACTCTCACTAACAGGGATGTAAACAAATTTGTGCACAAAATTAAAATTTCAGAGAATTAAGATTTTGTGCGTATGAAACATTTCTGGGAACTTTTTTATTTCAAATCAAATTTTATTTGTCACATGCGCATACTGGCTATTATTTGAATGAGCTCCGCTGCCAAGCATGCCGTTCATTGACTACAGCTCAGTGTTCAACACCATAGTGCCCACGAAGCTCATCACTAAGCTAAGGACACTGGGACTAAAAACCTCCCTCTGCAACTGGAACCTGGACTTCCTGACGGGCCGCCCCCAGGTGATAAAGGTAGGCAACAACACGTCTGCCACGCTGATCCTCAACACTGGGGCCCGTCAGGGGTGTGTACTTAGTCCCCTCCTGTACTCTCTGTTCACCCACGACTGCGTGGCCAAGCACGACTCCAACACCATCATTAAGTTTGCTGACGTCACAACAGTGGTAGGCCTGATCACCAACAACGATGAGACAGCCTATAGGGAGGAGGTCAGAAACCTTGCAGTGTGGTGCCAGGACAACAACCTCCCTCAATGTGAGCAAGACAAAGTAGCTGATCGTGGACTACAGGAAAATGCGGGCTGAACAGGCCCCCATTAACATCGATGAGGCTGTAGTGGAGCGGGTCGAGAGTTTCAAGTTCCTTGGTGTCCACATCACCAACGAACTATCATGGTCCAAACAGCTACACCATCAAGAGCATCCTGACACGTTGCATCACCGTCTGGTATGGCAACTGCTAGGCATCTGACCGTAAGACGCAACAGAGGGTAGTGCGTACGGCCCATTACATCACTGGGGCCAAGCTTCCTGCCATCCAGGACCTATATAATAGGTGATGTCAGAGGAACGCCCCAAAAAATTGTCATTGACTATTTTCTCTGCCAAGGGAGGTCTCCGCAAGCTGTACCGGAGCACCAAGTCTAGGACCAAAAGGCTCCTTAACAGCTTCTAGCCCCAAGCCATCAGACAGCTGAACAATTAATCAAATGGCCACTGGACTATTTACATCTAACTGCCTGTAGCTCAAGCATTGATGCAAGGATATGCATATTCTTGATACCATTTGAAAGGAAACACTTTGAAGTTTGTGGAAATGTGAAAGGAATGTAGGAGAATATAACACATTAGAGCTGATAAAAGAAAAAGAAAAAAACAACATTGTTTTTGTACCATCTTTGAAATGCAAGAGAAAGGCCATAATGTATTATTCCAGCCCAGGTACAATTTAGATTTTGGCCACTAGATGGCAGCAGTGTATGTGCAAGGTTTTAGACTGATCCAATGTACTATTGTGTTTCTGTTAAAAATGTTGTATCAAGGCTGCCCAAAAGTGCCTAATAGGTGTGTTAATAACTTTTAAAGTTCCTAACTGTGCACTCTCCTCAAACATGGTATTCTTTCACTGTAATATCTACTGTAAATTGGACAGTGCAGTTAGATTAACAAGAATTTAAGCTTTCTGCCACTATCAGATATGTCTATGTCCTGGGAAATGTTCTTGTTACTTAAAATCTTGTGCTAATCGCATTAGCCTACGTTAGCTCAACCGTCCCGTGGGGGACCCACCTATCTTGAAGAAGTTTTAATAATCTGCTATTTTATTTTGGGTTACTTTTTGAAACTCCAAGCACAGAACACATTGAGCCTATAATCTTCTGTTATTTTTCCATAGAATTAGTCCACTGCGCCACCAGGATGGAGGTAGCATGACATGTTTTTTTATGCACACAAAACTGTTCATTTTAGTCTATTCAAACAGACTCCATTAAGATCTGGCCAATAGACCTGAACACACTTAACAAGATAGAGGATAGAGAGAATTTTGTTGATGCGTAGAACGGAATGTATATGTTTTTAAATAACATTCTTAAAACATTCTCTAACGTTACTAACATTTTCTTGTGGTTTTTTTTATGGAAAGAACAATTTGAGAACATTCACAATGGACAACCACACTCTCATCAAGCTCTAAGAAACATATTGTTTTCAGAACATTATGTGCTAGCTGGGCTTATACCCACAATACATCACTATAAACCAGACCAAATCTGTACCAACCATAGATGTCACAAGTTTAGACATCACAGTGCAGCACACAACATTAAAGTACAGTATAGTTCAGTACATTTGCTCTACTGTACTGTACTGAAGTCTACGGTACATTACTGTATTGCACTGACCTACTTTTCTGTACTGTACTATACTGTGATGGGCTGTACTGTGCTGTCCAAACTTGTGAAACAGACGTCTATGATTGGTTCAGATTTGGGCGGACCAAATTTCAACTACTTTTCAACATCCATGGATGTCCGGTGTAGGTCAGTGCTCAGTGGGTGGGTGTCAGTAAGAGGTGGGTTATCCAGATTGTTTTCAAACTCTTGCTTTAACCACCACGTGACAGAAAGAAAACCGTTATGAGCTGAACATAACAGTATGTCAGTGGAAGGGAGGACAGGATCAGGTGACCCAACTGTGGTTTCTGACTACTATGAATTCCCATTGTAGCCATTCAGTTGCAGTCAGCCTGTTACAGATATTTTGGTTATTCTTTTTTCACTGATTCGGTAACAGAATAATCACTTCATTTAATCACTTAATAAATAATGAACCAAATTGTTATCAGTAAAATCATGAACTAACTGGTTGGTCTACCTTTTACTTGTTACTTCTGTGAACTTTCATAATTTTTGTTTTTAAATATCTTAAAGATATGTGGGTTTTTGGTAACAGAATGACAAGACACTAGGCAATATTTCTTAAACTTACACAAGGCAAATCATATTTTTTTAATGTATCCCCCTCTGTTTCTGGAGGATAATGTATTCTGTTCACACCAACTCTGTCCTGGGTTGACCGTTTCAAAGGATTGTTTCTGTCGTTCTCTTTTTTGAATGCCATATCATTAGCCTCAAACAATACCCATTTGGAACGATTGTTCAAAAACATTATGCATACATAATTAGTCACAATATGAATATTTAAATGGCAATACACTTGGGCTCATGTCAAACCAGCAAATTACTTATTTTCATCATTGCAGTGGTTATGAGAGGTGCTAAAGGACTAGGACTAATGTTTACGCATGTTTTCATTCTACCTTTAAATTGGATTATGTTCAACTAAATTCCGTAGTGTTTCTGCATATCAGAGGACTTATTAAAATAATCAATGATGTAAACACAACATCACAGCATTATAATACATCTTCATTGTTAACTTGCCAACCAATCTATTTGAGCAAAAGTAAGCATGTTTGAAACAAAAACCTGCATACTTACTCTGAGGTCACAAGGAAATGGACTCTGTTTCTCTGGAGCCTTTATTTGATGATGTATTATTTTAGACTCAACCGCGGTTATCACATTTATTGGATGAGAGAACAACCCCAGTATGTGCTGTACCCAGAGAGTACAGTATGTGAGTTTTATTTCCATTCCACATGATTTGACCCACAGTATAGCTTTAGCACCACCATAGCAGGTTACCTTTATTGGAATCAAGTTAGGATTGTGGATGGCTCTGATCAGATTAGCAAGCAGCCCGGTAAGTGTGCCAAAGGGAAAAAGCTCCACCTGTCTAGTGATGTGTGTGTGGAGGATTATGTAGTGTAGTTGCTTTTCTGTGAAAAACACAACCCGTAACAAACTGTTGTGGCTCTCTTTCAAGAGGTTGATATCTTTGTCCTCTCAAAGCTGTTTTGGAATAGTGAAAACAGAGAGGGTATGCTGAAAATGGAAGGACTTTCTAATGAAAGTGTAGCCTAAAGGAGACCTTGTAACAGAGGCCCAATGTAATCCACAAATGGTATAATTGGCCGCTGTTATTTATTCTTGGTATGTTTCCCATAGGCAGAACATTTCCTGACCGCTGAAGTCCACCTTCAGAAGAATCAAGTACCTTTTTTTAAAGAGTGCTTGCTGGAATCCTTGTTTACCATCCATCTCCTCCTGTCAGACATTGTTCTTTCTCTCATTGTACCTCGATGGATTCAATCTGTCCATGCTATTAACTAAAACGACCTCATTTGGCATGTCACATCTGTGCTACACTGAAACCAATTAACTTTTCTCATTTATTTGTGCTATTATTAATTTTCAGATAGTGCACTTTGTGCGAGCAGTGACTTAACTGACTGCCTTGATAAAGAATTATAATATAGTGCACCCTGCAATACGACGGAACAGTGTCTCTGGAACCAAATTTATTTAAGTGGGCTGTCACAGTGACCCACTTCTGCCTCTGCCTGTGAGACAGAGTGAGAGTGTAAATACAAAAATATTCAGAGCACACACACACAAAATGCATAACGCCTAACCCTAAGCATACCGACGCATAAACACACATTCCACCATACAAAGACCAAAAACTCCCCCAAACCCACAGACATTTAAGTTGCAAATACACACAAAAAGCATTTGTATAAAACACATTTAATCCATATGAAACAAATGTAATTGCAAATGTGGGCACAGTGTCACGCAGTTAATATAATCATATTTGTCACAGTTGCAAGCTTACAGTCAGACAAACATACTCTTCTTTATGGCTTCCCTACATGCAATATTATTGAGATATACCTTGTCTTTACAAAATGTTTTAAAGTGATTGAATCAGAAATGGCTCGCTTGACTTGAGGTTGTTTACAAGCCCTTTCTCCTTTTCCTGGCAGACCCAATGGAAAAAGAATCTGGCATTCTGAAGAGCACTGCTATTCTCTCCCCCTCAGCCTAGCAGCTGTTCTGCTCACAAACCTTTTAATACACGCTTGTAGAACTCTGGTGCATATCACAGGGGCTGGTACACTGGCAGGTGCCAGGAGCAATAAACAATGTCTTTCTAGCATATAAAAACATACAGATATACACACAGAGACACTTTCAACAGAGTGTAACACACACATGGGCCCCCAGGTCCGTGCTGTTGTTTCATTTCAGCCATCTTAATTGGTCTAAGAATAGCACTTAAGCAAGTGTCAAAGTGTAGCATGGCTTACATTGTGCATTCTCTTTCTAACCCCATGTGATTTAGAGAGTGACCAATGTGGGGAGGGGAGGAAAAGTCTGCCAGGGTGTCTGTTTTGAGGACAGACTTCAATACAATGAATGAACATAAGACTGTTCTCGTGGCCCATCCAAAGCGGCCCCTAGCTAGACATCATGCACCGGTTCAATTGGGTCTTTTTGCCTATAATCTCTTAAGTGTTCCTGCCAGTGCTGATTGGGAAAAAATATGTCTTGAGGTAGGAAAGACCAAAGGCTCTGGGAAATACTAGGCAGGCTGCAGAGCAGATGTCCCTTAAGAACAATGAATCACATAAAAAAACAGATTAAACTTAGTTTGGGGTTGTTGTTTTGCTCCGTTTCTGCTGCGAGTCATGTCAAAATGAGGAGGAGGCTCTTGAGCCACAGTGCTGAGTGTGTTGGTTACCTAAAGTGATTCCATAGCGTCAGTAATGGGGATTCTGTAGCTAGGCACGCACTGCAAGGTCACTGTTTTGACACTCAGAATGTTCTGACATCTGTCCACAGTTTGATGTAACACGATGACAGCTGAGAAGACTTGATGAGTTTTGTGTGATGATGGGGGAGAGCTGAGTGGGAAAGTCCAAATGTTTGAAAGAATTAAGCAACAGTGGGGACCAACCCAAACACCAAACATGGTTTCTGGATCTGCCATGGGATTGTCTGAGTGGATGTTACATCAGGTTGGCTTTGATATTGTTTGCATTTGGTGTTGTGGTTGTCTGTTAGATAAGAGCTGGCCGCTGCACAGGTTTGGACGGCTGGGTTTTTGTGTTATGCAAAAGGTTTACGGCTGCATCATATCGGCCAATCAGGCAACAAAACAAGCCCAATACCCTTACCACCCAGGACAGACTTCATTCAGCAGCTTCCTCGACAACAACTACTTCAATCGGAACAATAGTTGAAATTGAATACTATTTTTACCTGTTAGAATGTACTTAGCATAAATAAAGAGGAATATGATACCGTGTGACTGTGGAATCTAGATTCCTGATACTGTCTAATTTGACAGACGTGGTCAGGTCTCTTTGTGGTCCTTAGGTCATGACCATTGACTGCAATCTAACTTCATGGTGTATGCATGGACATACAGTACCAGTCAAAGGTTTGGACACACCTACTCATTCAAGGGTTTTTTTTTATTTGTACTATTTGCTACATTGTAGAATAATAGTGAAGACATCAACACTGAAATAACACATGGAATCATGTAGTAACCAAAAACAAGTAAAAATATATGATGTATTTTAGATTCTTCAAAGTAGACACCCTTTGTCTTGATGACAGCTTTGCACACTCTTGGCAGTCTCTCAACCAGCTTCACATGGAATGCTTTTCCAACAGTCTTGAAGGAGTTCCCACATATGCTGAGCACTTGTTGCCTGCTTTTCCTTCATTCTGCAGTCCAACTCATCCCAAACCATCTCAATTGGGGTTGAGGTTGGGTGATTGTGGAGGCCAGGTCATCTGATGCACTGCTCAATCACTTGCCTTCTTGGTCAAATAGCCCTTACACAGCCTGGAGGTGTGTTGGGTCACTGTCCTGTTGAAAAACAAATGATAGTCCCACTAAGAGCAAACCAGATGGGATGGTGTATCACTGCAGAATGCTGTGGTAGCCATGCTGGTTAAGTGTGCCTTGAAATCTAAATAAATCACAGACAATGTCACCAGCAAAGCAACACCACACCATCACACCTCCTCCATGCTTCATGGTGGGAACCACACATGCAGAGATCATCCATTCACCTACTCTTTGTCTCACAAAGACACAGCAGATTTTTTTTGTTTAGATCAAGATGGGGCACAGTCATGGGCGTATGTTTCTGTACCAATCCCTTTTAGCCTGCAACTTAGACTGAGGATATAAGGTGCAGAGTAAAAGTGGTAAAGGATGTATTATTTGGTAATCAATTAGTAATCGATTAGTGGTTTGAGCCAAAAATCTCAAATTTGGACTCAGACCAAAGGACAGATTTCCACCAGTCTAATGTCCATTACTCGTGTTTCTTGGCCCAAGCAAGTCTCTTCTTATTATTGGTGTCCTTTTTAGTAGTGGTTTCTTTGCAGCAATTCAGCCATGAAGGTCTGATTGAACAGTTGATGTTTGGATGTGTTTGTTACTTGAACTTTTAAGCATTTATTTGGGCTTCAATTTCTGAGGCTGGTAACTTTAATGATCTTACCCTCTGCAGGAGAGGTAACTCTGGGTTTTCCTTTCCTGTGGCGGTACTTATGAGAGCCAGTTTATCTTGATGGTTTTTGCAACTGCACTTGAATAAATGTTCTGCATTGACTGACCATGTCCTCAAGTAATGATGGACTGTCGTTTCTCTTTGCCTATTTGAGCTGTTCTTGCCATAATATGGACTTGGTCTTTTACCAAATAGGGCTATCTTCTGTATACTACCCCTACCTTGTCACAACATAACTAATTGGCTCAAACGCATTAAGAAGGAAAGAAATTCCACAGATGACCTTTTAACAAGGCACACTTGTTAAATTAAATGCATTCCAGGTGGCTACCTCATGATGCTGGTTGAGAGAATGCCAACAGTGTGCAAAGCTGTCAAGGCATAGGGTGGCTACTTTGAATTATCTCAAATATAAAATAGATTTTGATTTGTTCAACACTTTTTTGCTTACTGCATGATTCCATATGTGTTATTTCATAGTTTTGATGTCTTCACTATTATTTAACAAGTACTTTTGGGTGTCAGGGAAAATGTATGGAGTAAAAAGTACATGTTTTCTTAAGGAATGTAGTGAAGCAAAAGTATAAGTAGTCAAAAATATAAAAAGTAAAGTACAGATACCCCAAAAACTACTTAAGTAGCACTTTAAAGTATTTTTACTTAAGTACTTTACACTGCTTTTAATGTGGTTGATTTCGATGTTGCCCTTTAGTGTTTGAGGTCTACTGTAGATCTACATGTAGTTGCAGTTACGACTAATGTTTTTGGCATTTGTGTCGGTATAAGAGTTTGTGCTTTAGTCGTCATCAGGATTAAAACTTTTTAAAAGCATTCCCAAAATCGGATTTGTACCGTAGTTGAATCACAGAAATGTATGTCATATTTTATATATTTGTACTTAAGGATAGTTAGAGATTTTTGTCAATTAAGCCTTTTTTTTCTACTTACCCAGAGTCAAATGAAAAAATGTATGTGTCTGTGTGCAGTTTAAAGGAAGTCAACGGTAGTTTCTGGAGCTATTGCTTATTAGCGTTAGTGCAATGACTGGAAGTCTACAATAGCTGCTAGCATTGTGTTCATGAGTTCATCTGACTATGGGTAAATAGAAGGAAAAACATCTTGAACTATCCCTTTTAATACAGTGTAGTGGAAAATGTTCCCTAATTTCTTGTCCTGCTTAATTAAATGAAAATGAGGCTGCACATTACGACAATCTTTTTGTTTCTTGGGGTATGTATGATGTGCCTCCATGGGAATGTTTGACTATTCCCTACTCAACCTTCTCAACTTGGTCCTGTATAGCTTACGTGTGCACATCTGCCGTCACATGTCACGTGTCACTGGCCCTTGCCCAGATAGCCTGCCTAATCCAGATGTCTGGCCAGGGGGCACAGCTCTCATCCGAACTGGCCTTCATCAGGGTTTTTAGAATCAGTGAGCATAGGTCTGGATGCACTAATGAGGATTTTTTTTGTGCAGATCAAGATGGGGGCACAGTCATGGGCGTATGTTTCATTACCGTACCACTACCTTTTAGCCTGCAGCTTAGACTGAGGATATAAGGTACAGAGTACAAGTGGTAAAGGATCTATTATTTGGTAATCAATTAGTAGAGATGCTATCAGTATTAAACAGAGATGTAGGCCGATAGTAACTATGAAATCTGCTCTAAATAGTACCCTAATTATGCTCTGACGTTAATAATAATTTTTAATACATTTTTTATTCTCTTGATTCCACACTCAAATTCACCACTTTGTTAGGTTTATCTCAAAATGTTGGAAACTCATGCTTAGTCCATAAATCTAGCATTTGCAATCCACGATTTACAAATGCTACAAAGAATCATTGCTTATGTTTTTTTTGGGAGGGGGAAGATTCATTCTTGTCTCTCTTGTCTCTCTAGGCCATTTGCAAGGACATGTTTTTTTAAAGAACATCATCTCTTATAGAAGACTTAACTCAAGTCTGATCCCAACTTGACCACCACTGGTTATGAAAACCTGCATCCTCATAGTAAATCGGTAAGTTCCTTAACAAATACTAAAATATATTCATACCTTTGTTTTCATTTGTTATGGCATTGCAAGTAAGCATGACTGTTCTTTAGCTATCGGTTCATAACTTGTCCTTTTTGTTTCCCTTTTTAGGCAGGAGGCAAGATGTTTGTGGAGTCTGTTGTCCGATGGGGGGCATGGAGCATCTTGCTCCAGTGTGGATTATTGGGTGTGTCAGCAGGGGACTTCCCCTGGCCTTGCCCTGCCAGGTGTGTGTGTCGGCTTGAGACTTTAGAAGTGAACTGCTCTGACAAACAGCTGACTTCTGTGTCTCAGGGCTTCGCTAGTGGCACCCAGCGCATTAACTTATCTCGTAACAAGCTGAAGACACTGGGTCGTCGCCAGTTCTTTGGATTGACCCAGCTAGAGGATCTGGACATTAGTGACAATGTCATCGCCATGATTGAAGTGGAGGCTTTCCAGGGCCTGCAGAACCTCAAGACCCTGTGCATTAGGAGCAACCGCCTCAAGATCATCTCTGTGGGGGTCTTCTCCGGACTGCCCAGCCTGCGCTTCCTGGACCTGAGTGAGAACGAGATCCTAGTCTTTCTGGACTACACCTTCCGTGAATTGGTGAGCCTGCACCAGCTGGAGGCTGGGGAGAATGATCTGGTGTTCATCTCCCAGCGGGCCTTTACCGGCCTGCAGAACCTGCAGGAGCTCAATCTGGACCGCAGCAACCTGACCTCCATCCCCACCGAGGCACTGTCCCAGCTCCAGAGCCTGACTCGGCTGCGCATGTTCCGCCTCACTATTTCGGCGCTGCCCAACAATGCCTTCCGCCACCTGCATCGACTGCGCAGCCTCGTCATCTCCCACTGGCCCTTGCTGGACACCCTGGCCAGCAACAGCCTGATTGGCCTCAACCTCACCTCGCTGGTCATCAGCAGCTGCAATCTCAGCGCTGTCCCATACCAGGTGCTGCGCCACCTGGTCTACCTTGGCTACCTGGACCTGTCCTACAACCCCATCACAGCCATCCAAGGTAACCTGCTGGGGGACTTGTTGCGGCTGCAGGAACTGCACCTAGCTGGGGGCAACCTGCTCCGTATCGAGCCAGGGGCCTTCAGGGGGCTGGCTTACTTCCGTCTGCTCAACGTGACATCCAACCAGCTCAGCACGCTGGAGGAGAGTGCCTTCCACTCGGTGGGGAATCTGCAGGTCCTGCGGCTAGATGGGAACCCCCTGGCCTGCGACTGCCGACTGCTCTGGGTGGTCCGCCGGCGACAGCGTCTAAACTTCGACGGCCGCCAACCCACCTGCTCCACCCCGGACATGGTGCGAGAGCGGGAATTCCGGGACTTCTCAGAGAAAGAGCTCCCGAGACTGTTCACCTGCCGGCAGGCCCGAATTGTAGACCGCAGGTCCCAGGAGGTCAGGGTGGAGGAGGGCACTACGGTGCTCTTCTCCTGCAAGGCGGACGGTGACCCAATGCCCTCCTTTACCTGGTTGTCAGCCCAGCGGATTCCGCTCTCCACTACGGGGCGCATCAGGGTGTTGTCCAATGGGACTCTAGAGGTACGCTATGCCCAGGTTCAGGACAGCGGCACATACCGGTGCACAGCGGGCAACGCAGCTGGCAACGACAGCCTGTACGTCAGCCTCTATGTGAAGGGTTTCCCACGTAACCGCACCATGCCCTTTTTCACCGACGAAGGCTGGATAGAGTCCTCACACGCCCCTACTGCCAACTCCTCTGCCCAGGTGGCCAACCAGTACCCGTTTGATGCCAAGACTCTGATCATCGCCACCACCATGGGCTTCCTGTCCTTCCTCAGCTCAGTGGCTATCTGCTTCGTCTTCATGTTCTTCTGGAGCCAGAGCAAGGGGCAAATCAAACACACAGCCACCATCGACTATGTGCCCCGTACCTCAATGGGGGTAGGAGGAGGAGGAGGAGGAGGGGGTGGAGGTGATGCTGGCAAGTTCACCATGAAGCTTATCTAAGGTTATGTGGGAGAGGACTTGGGACACATTGACTGTGTCACTCCCTGAGGGTGAAGGCTCTACAGGGACACTGCCTGCCTTCATAAAAGCTAGATCCTCAGTGCACCCTTATAACATACTGAAATTATACATATCATCCTAAATATCTTGGAGAAGAAAATAATGAACAGTGGTTGTCTAGAAACTGGTTTATTTAAATGGTGTCAGTATTTATTCAACATTACAATTACAGTGCTACAAATCGAACATGATGATATGAAACATTATACATGTTCATGTGTATAAGGAATGCTCTTAAAGTGTCAAGGTTCATTTCACTCATATCAGGTGTGCTTGGTGGATCTGATGTATAGTAAGTGTGGATATCATGTGTCAACTTGCCAATACAGGTCAAGCAAGAATTGCCCTCTGACCTGAGGATAACTATTTATGCTTATCCACATAGGATCCATTCAGAGACTGCATACTCACCATTTGCTTAAGGCTCTATGAAACTATAATAATATGCAAACACATGACTGTAGTTATATAGTTATAATAGATGTATAGAATATTGTACTAGGCTATATTAAAATACTGTAGATAAATCAGTTTCACTGTACAGTAACATTTCATGGCTCACTTTTTGACTAGCCTCTAGTTTACGAAAATTCATGTTGTTTTGGGGACAGGAGTATTATTTAGTTATCAGAATTTGACAGTGTCCAGCGGGTGATGAAATTCTAATCTGTACATGAGAATGTATCAATTCCATGTCATATTATAAACAATCTTTTAAGCTTTAAATCCTATTTCCATTTTCTTTTTTACAACAAAGTAAGATAGTTTGCACACATCAAATACAGAGAATTCAATATTATTTTTAGCAAGTCATTTTCTTTTTATACTGTATAATTTGGTAAGATATTGCAATCAGCAACAATGCTTCAATGATAATATAACTGTATAACATTCATGTAACCTCACACTGTTTATTTTTCCTGAATGTTAATCAATCACAGGGTATTGAAAATATGTGCCTGAGTAATCTCACTCGCCATTCAAGAAACAATGATGAACTGTAATGGCGAACAGTACCTTGTACAATGTCAAATGTAGGTCATGGACATTTCCATGCTCTAGGTTACTTTATGGCTGTATCTAGTCCTGTGGATTAGTGCCACTTAAATATGCCACTCTTCTTTCATGTACACTTGTTGTGTAGGTACACACAAACCAAAATTCCAATACAATGTAAATGATGTACACATCTATAGTTAAGTCTGTTGTTTTGCTATCTTGTTTGTAAAATATAATCTTTTTGCATTTTGAAATGATTAAAAACCTATTTTAACCTGCCTTATTGCCTTGGATTGATTCAGCAATATCCCATAGCCTTTTATGAAATGACAAAAAAACGATTGTCTGCTACAACATACAAACCTCAGTGGTTCTGAGTTGGGCTCTATTTTAAATGACTATACAGTACATTGTTAAAGAATTGCTAAGACATCCTTCCCTACATAAGACACCGTACGTTATTAATCTCAATGTTTTGACTCAGTTGTCAGATCATTTAAATCGATTAGAGCAGAGAAAATAAACAGATTTGTTTCAGCGCAAACGCAGATGGTTATTTGATAGAGCTGTGTTTGTCTGTTACCCTTCCTTGTTAGTCTTAATTTTCTGATGGGAAAGGGGGAAATAATAAATTATGGTTTTGCTGTATATTGTTTCATTAGTTCAGTGGAAGGTGACAGGATGAAGGTCAACCTCAGGAGATCCACGATCCACTGACAATTTCCCGTCCAGACAGATATGAAGCCCACCAGCTCTAAGTGGATTCTGTGGAGAGCAAATCATTTTCTCTCTCTTGCCCTTGCCCAGAATAATCTAGAAAAAATGATAATCACGTGCATGAGCAGAGATTTAAACCCTTTTGGATTACCTCTGCATGTCTCAATCTGTTATATAGGTCTATCTGGTGGCTGCTAACCCAAGGCCTGGCCTGTCATATTATCTGTTTTAATGCAACTATTTCCTCTCATGGAATGGAATCCAAAGGTTTTACTGTAGCGTCATAATCCAATGCTCCCTATGTTAAAGACAGCGAGGACAGGAAATCATTATTTTTTGTAGGTATAAATCTATTTAGGTTTACAACAGGCTCCCAAAGAAAAATATACTCTCAAGTAGGTCTCATGGTTTACAGTACAGGTCTACAGTATTATTGCACCTCTTACACAGATATGCCCACAAGAGAAAGAACGTGTCAGGTGACTGAGTTCTAACATGGTTAACACCTTTAATGAACCCACAGTGCAGTTTTTCTTTACCTATAATTGATTGAATTGGGACCCTTGTGTCTGAATTCCAGGTGATAAAATAACGATGATGCTTTGTGTTCCCATTATCTGGCCAGATGCTGGCCACTGAGTGGTGCTAAAACGCCATGGTTAAAGATCCTCAAGTCTCATCCATTACTTACCAAACATATTTTATTTGTATTAATTATAGAAAGGTGCTGGGTCACCGTTTCTTGGGAAATAATTTTGTGGAACTCCTACTGATTGGATTTTATAAGAAGGGAAATAAAATGTAGTTTTAGGTGACAATGACTAATTAATCTAGGCGATGGGTACAAGTATGACATATGCTGCAGATACAGTAGCCTATATCTAAAATAACAGATGCCAAATGATCTCTGTATTATGTAAGTATTGTATTTTGCTAAAAGTGTCTAAATATCTATTACTCCGGAGTTGCTGTGAACGCTCTTCTTTAGTGTCTCAGACTAGCTGGTGTATTTACGGACATATTCAATCTATCCTTATCCCAGTCTGCTGTTCCCACATGCTTCAAGAGGGCTACCATTGTTCCTGTTCCCAAGAGAGCGAAGGTAACTGAGCTAAATGACTATCGCCACGTAACACTCACTTCCGTCATCATGAAGTGTTTTGAGAGACTAGTCAAGGACCATATCACCTCCACTCTACCTGACACCCTAGACCCCCTCCAATTTGCTTACTGCCCCAATAGTTCCACAGACGACGCAATCGCAATCACTTTGCACACTGCCCTAACCTATCTGGACAAGAGGAATACCTATGTAAGAATGCTGTTCATCGACTACAGCTCAGCATTTAACACCATAGTACCCTCTAAACTCGTCATTAAGCTCGAAACCCTGGGTCTCAACCCCGCCCTGTGCAACTGAGTCCTGGACTTCCTGACGGGCCGCCCCCTAAACATCCATCACTAACATTGAGTGGCTGCTGCCAACATATTGACTCATCTCTAGCCACTCTAATAATGAAAACATTGATGTAATAAATGTGCCACTAGCCACTTTAAACAATGCCACTTTATATAATGTTTACATACCCTACATTACTCATCTCATATGTACAGTGGGGAAAACAAGTATTTGATACACTGCCGATTTTGCAGGTTTTCCTACTTACAAAGCATGTAGAGGTCTGTAATTTTTATGATAGGTACACTTAAACTGTGAGAGACGGAATCTAAAACAAAAATCCAGAAAATCACATTGTATGATTTTTAAGTAATTCATTAGCATTTTATTGCATGACATAAGTATTTGGTCACCTACCAACCAGTAAGAATTCCGGCTCTCACAGACCTGTTCGTTTTTCTTTAAGAAGCCCTCCTGTTCTCCACATGACCTGTATTAACTGCACCTGTTTGAACTCGTTACCTGTATAAAATACATCTGTTCACACACTCAATCAAATAGACTCCAACTTCTACACAATGGCCAAGACTAGAGAGCTGTGTAAGGACATCAGGGCTAAAAATTGTAGACCTGCACAAGGCTGGGATGGGCTACAGGACAATAGGCAAGCAGCTTGGTAAGAAGGCAACAACTGTTGGCACAATTATTAGAAAATGGAAGAAGTTCAAGATGACGGTCAATCACCCTCGGTCTGGGGCTCCATGCAAGATCTCACCTCGTGGGGCATCAATGATCATGAGAAAGGTGAGGGATCAGCCCAGAACTACACATGTGGTCTGATGAGACAAAAATATAGTTTTTTGGCCTAAACTCCACTCGCCATGTTTGGAGGAAGAAGAAGGATGAGTACAACCCCAAGAACACCATCCCAACCATGAAGCATGGAGGTGGAAACATAATTCTTTGGGGATGCTTTTCTGCAAAGGAGACAGGTACAACTGCACAGTATTGAGGGGAGGATGGATGGGGCCGTGTATCTCAAGATCTTGGCCAACAACCTCCTTTCCTTAGTAAGAGCATTGAAGATGGGTCGTGGCTGGGTCTCCCAGCATGACAACGACCCGAAACACACAGCCAGGGCAACTAAGGAGTGGCTCCGTAAGAAGCATCTCAAGGTCCTGGAGTGGCCTAGCCAGTCTCCAGACCTGAACCCAATAGAAAATCTTTGGATGAAGCTGAAAGTCTGTATTGCCCAGCGACAGCCCCGAAACCTGAAGGATCTGGAGAAGGTCTGTATGGAGGAGTGGGCCAAAATCACATCACGGGTGACCTTAACATTGATAGAAATGATTGAGTTAAACACTTTCTCGAAATCGAAAGTAATTCGACAACGATTAGTTTCAGTGCGCAGCCATGCTTCTTTTCCTCACAGACACCTAAGATAATAAGAGAAGACAAGATGAGATTGGTCTGTTTATAGTATGCATGTTGAAAGGGTGTGTCGTCTACCATCGTTCAATTCCCACCATTCACTTCCTTAAGTTCTCAAAAAGTGTATCCTTACTCACCTCCTTTTGTTATAGCATCTTTGGTGCGAAAGACGATTACGTGAAACCCAGAATGCATTGTATGTCAACAAACATGGCTCCACACATAGCTGAAAGTATCTTAGCTCCTCATAATCAGTACAACCTTCAAAAAAGTATTTTACACACATACTATGTGCTTATTACAATCCATGCAAGAATCGGAATGCATGATTTATCACCGGTAATTGAAAAACATGTTAATAAAACAGTAAATATATAAATAATTACCACAAAAAAAACATTTTCTGATAGTGATTTATTGATACAAATGGCGAGCGCAGGCAGTCAATCACGTAACCTCTCGCTCCCACTCTGAGCCATTCGGTGTTGTTGTTTTATGGATGTAGCTAGTGAGTTAAGTTGTAGCATTAGCAATGTCTTTCAAAAGGAGACAACTCACAAATGCAGAAATTCTGGAGATTTAAAAAAATTCTGACAATGTGTCTGAAAGTCAGGAATTAGATTCTGACAGTGACAGTGAGGAGCTGCCTCCCAGCCATTGAGAACCCTGAATCTGAGGACCCCTTGTCCACTGACAACGTCCTAGTTCCCTTTGAAGATGCTGGTGGTGATGGAGGCAGATCGACAGTGGATGAAGTACAGGAGTTCTGTGGTAGCTGGAAGGCTGCCAGCCATTTCACCCCTCCTGGCCCTGTTGTTTGCTTTGATGAGTCCCAGTCTGGAGAGCACCGCCCCTTGCCATTTCCATCTGAGGCAGAGTGCTTCAAGTTGTTTCTGACAGAGGAGCTGGTGGGAGACATAGCAGAGACCAATCACTATGCCTTGGAGCTACAGGAGAAGAGAGAGCCAGGAGTGGGGGGGACAACCACAATTTGTGAAATGTATACCTTCCTGGTGACAGTCCTTCTCATGGGGAGAGTAAAGAAGAACTCCCTAAGAGAATACTGGAGCACAGATCCTATGTTTGCAACTCCCTTCTTTGCCACCCTCTTTTCCCAAGACTGCTTCCTAGTTCTGCTGCGATGACTGCATTTCATCAACAATGATACTGCCATCCTAAATGACCCGTTATATAAAATAAGAAATGTCAACAGCTGGCAGTAAAGTGACATGACAAACGAGACATCCATGTCCTCTCCACTGTCCATACAGCAACCATGTCAGCCACAGGGAAGGTGGACCACCTGACGGGAGAGAGAAAAATCAAACCAGACCGCGTGCTTGACTATAGCCTCAAAATGGGGGCAGTGGATAAGGAGGACATGATAAACAGCTTTGTGGAATGCACTCAGAAAACGACCTAGTGATATAAGATATATTTCCATTTTTCCAGGGTAGCTTCAAAATACAGCAAGCCAATACGTCTCTGACGCAATTAGCATTGTTTTACAGAACTAATAGAAGAATGTAGCTAGCTACATAAGCACGATTGAATATAACACTATAAAGGTTATGAAATGAGTAACGTTACCTCGCGTGTTCGCGGTTATAAGGAATATACACATATATTATGCTCCATAAACACAGTGAGCTACAGTAGAAACGGTATAACACAACATACATAAACTATTATAAGGTAATAAGACACTTACTTTGATAGAAACGCAGTCTGGATTTGAACATGCGTTGCAAAATAAATGTAGAAATCTATGTTATTAAATTATTGCACCCACACTGCTCGCGCGCGCCAACGAGCGTCTGCGTTGCCAAGGGCTAAAATAGAAATCAGTTCTATTTCTGACGCAGATCGCGCTGCAAGTCCTGCCTCTCCCATCTCCTCATTGGTTATACCCACGTGGGTGACTGAAAGACGAACGAGGTCAGTGGCGGTAATGCACCTAATTTATGAAAGTTGCCAATCGCAATATCAAGTCAAGAGAAGAAAAGGCCTGGAAGGAAGAGAGATGACAAGAAACGATTCGGTGTGTTATACCCATGTTAGTGATTGAAAGACGAACTGTGTTGCCGGCTGTCGTGGTAACACTAAAAAAGTTTAGATGCCAATCACCATATAACGTAAACTCACCCCATTCCATACAAATGTGCGCAACCTCAACATTCAAACGAGGCTACAAAGAAAACTAATGGGACTGTAGCGCCTGTGTTGACTTCAAAATTGGGGGTGTGAACTATGTTTCTATTCAAGCGTTGATCAACATGGTAATGGCTCTATAGTATTGGAGAAAAGTTGAAAAAACTGACCCTCCGTTACATCTTGACGTGTCATGTCGTAATGTACAGCACGCATAAAGCAACTATTTCTGTCTTACAATCTCTCTCCACCAGGTGTAGCACTTCTATCATCCTTTAGAAACAAGAAATTGACAGTAAGGGGGGGATACCTAGTAATTTTTTTAATGATCATTGCATGCGATCATCATTCTCAAAGCCGCTGTTTACTTCTAAGATCACTTTAGCACCGCCCTAAAAACCAGATTCAAATTCGACACAAACCTTCAAATAGGTATGAAATGACACATTATATAAACTCTTTATAGGGTTTTATTTACATTTTTAGAGGCGGTTTGGGTTCCGTGTTAGGCAGCTGCACCACTTGGGATTCATAAGGCCAGGGTAGCTTCAAAATACCACACATGCTAATACTTCTCTGACGCAATTAGCATTGTTTTCCAGAGCTAATAGAAGAACGTAGCTAGCTACCTAAGCATTGAGTAAAACACCATAAAGGTTATGAAATGAGTAACGTTACCCCGCGTGTCCACTGTTATAAGGAATATACACCCAAAAATTATGCTACAGTAGAAACGACATGCAGAAACTATTATAATGTAACAAGACACTTACTTTGATAGAAACGCACACATTTCCAAAGTTATTATTGGTAACAAAAACAACTATGACTGCGATGCAGGCAGCAGATGGAAATTGTGAACACGTGTGTGCAGGACGGGAGATGAGCAAATGTCTGCAGAATTTTGTCCGGGTCAGAAATGTCTGCAAAAGTAAAAATTACTACTTTTATGTGAATGAATGAGGCGGAACACACCTCAATTCAAACTGTTTTTAGAAAATAAAAAAATGGTTCGAAAATAATTTGAAATTGACAAATTGAAAACAGCCTATAAATAAAAACAGTCTGCATGCTTTGATTTGAGGGCAGAGCAGATTAAATGTACTGTTGCATAACAATCACATTCTGGAATGCAGAGAACGTTCTAACATCACGTGCATAAAAAAACTCACGCTGGGGCAGCCATTACACGGAACCCAAACCGGCTGCGCGCCATCGTGCATTTATTTATTTTGTCCTCCTACACCAAACGCGATTGCGACACGCAAGTTAAAATATCAAAACAAACTCTGAACCAATTGCATTAATTTGGGAACAGGTCATTAAACCTTTGTGGCAATTTAGCTCGCTAGCTTGCATTTGCTAGCTAATTTGTCCTAGGATATAAACATTGCGTTGTTATTTTACCTGAAATGCACAAGGTCCTCTACTCCGACAATTAATCCACACATAAAACAGTCAACCAAATAATTTCTAGTCATCTCTCCTCCTTCCAGACTTTTTCATCTTTGAATTTAAATGGAGATTGGCATCTAAACATTCATAGAATTGCTACACTGACCTGCAACACAGTTCTTCTTTCAATCACCCATGTGGGTATAACCAATGAGGATATGGCACGCTGCATCAGAAATAGAAAGGAGTTCTATTTTAGCCCTTGGCAACGCAGACGCTCGTTGACGCGCTGAGCAGTGTGGGTACAATAATTGAATAACATAGATTTCTACATTTATTTTGCAAAGCTCGCGCACGCGACGCAAGCGGTGTGGTCAACCTATTAGAGAGTTTTGGAATTCACGCATGAAAGGGTTCGGGCACATTGAGGACGTGGAATGATGAATTATATCATATTGGCGACCGTTTTTTCCATGGTTTTTGCCGAAAAGTCACCTCGGCTGAAATTCATTGTAAAAGGTATGTGCTAATTTAGCTGTTTGCGTTTAGAGTGGTCAGATACGCCCTGTCTGTGTATTAGGGTATAAACGAGAACCTTGTTTTTTCCTCCATGGAAATAGTTAGATTAACAATGAACAATAGACTGTAGTATACTTGAAAATCAAAGTAGTGGATCACTTTCCTCATCACGCGTTTATACATGCATGACATCATGCATGATTCAAGGCAGACAATCATGTAAAATGTTCCACAAAATAGAAATGTAGCCTAATAATGATAGTAGGCTATATTAAATTGACAGAATGATAGGCATTGTGTCAATGAGAACGGATCTCAGAGAAACGCAAATAATGTGATGAGAGAGAAAACATGTTGGACTTGGTATAATTGTATAATTTGAATAGCCGATTTGTCAAATTGTTTATGCGTCCCAGTTCTCAACTAAAGGAAATAAAATAAGCAATTTGTATTAAATTAAATGGAATAAATTAAGCACTGTGTATTAGATTAGATTAATCTTCTTGTGATATCATTTAGGCCCAGTTGCCTATTCCATTGTAATGAAATGGAAGGGACAGAAGTGTTCATACGTTTGGAACAGGTTTATGGCAGCGGGAACGGTGGAATTATTCAGAACCAATTGTGTTTTACAAGAAACTAGCTTAATTAAGATAGCCTATTATTGCTATTTAGGCGTTGATTATTCGGGTAGCCTGTCCTATACAATAGTGACCCACTCCTACGAAGACATCTAATCTTGAATTCAGAGCGCACATCAGCATGTCAATGCCGAGGCTGTATGTTAAAGGCCCAGTGCAGTCAAACATGTTTTGCCTGTGTTTTATATATATTTCCACAATATGAGGTTGGAATAATACTGTGAAATTGTAAAAAAAAAAAAAAAAAGTTTATAATGCCCCTTTAGTGTAAGACCTGTTTAAAAAGGCCGTTTGGTGGGATGGAATTTTAGCCTGCCTGGTGAAGTCACCAACACCAAATTTGGCTGCATTGGTCCTTTACGGGTTTTGACAGGCTCGCAGTGTTGCACGTTTTGGCATTTCGGTCATTAATAATCCATGTGTGAGGTTCAACCTAGCGCAGTGGGTAGACATTTGCCAGTTGTCATGGAAACGCAGTCCTGGTGTTGTTTACCAATCAGACTGTTATTTGTGATCAATGCCCGGATATTTCTTCTGATCTGCACCTCATTTGGTCTTCAAGACAGAATATAAGGCTAAATAATACGTGCTAATTGAAAAGAGTGCTGAGGAGCTCTGCATGTAATGTCATTAAGTTTACTTAAACACACAATGTCAGTGAACGTATTGCAAAACCACTACATTACAGTTAAAACCCAGCAGTATGGTGAATAGTTAGCTCGCGCTGCAGAACTGCAATGCAGGTGCACGAGCTGACGCGTTGATGGTAGGTACTGCAGTAGCTGAGGCTTGTTGAGGACAGAGCAGCAGCATTAGCTCCAGGACCTCATTAACACACGCGAACACAAGCGCGCGCAAACACGCGCACGCGCACACATCCATCCTCACAACCCAATTAATATTTATGAGAATTCCGCGCAGCAAACTAACAATTATAATTCCAAACTCATGCCTCACACCTTGCACAGTGGTCTAATATATTCACAAGATGCATGGACGCTATAGTCGTTACAGGTGTAAAGGACAGTATTCCTCTTGGCAGATCAGCAGTCAAATACAGAACAACATGGTGTATTTTTTTAACATATCAAACTTATATTATACAAACCTATAAAGGGATGTCATGTTAACGACATTCAGTCTTAGTGTACCCGACAGAGCCATGTCAAAACAGAAAGATTACATTGATGAAGCATAAGCCTAAGTCAACACCTGGGACAGCGCCATTTGCCACTCTTTTGTCGGCCAATTGAGGAAATTGTGGTCTACTTTCCTGTATCATTGAGAACGTCAGTCACTGAATTGGTAGACACACTAGTGTCAGATTTGCTTGTGCCTGTAGGAATAGGAGTCCCAAGGGTAAATTGACCTTAACCATGGCAACCAATTACATTTCAGTACAAACTATCTCTCTGATCTGTACAGCTTTAGCCTCATATCAAAACTAAAAGACTTGGGCCAAAAGGTAGACTGGCAGCTTTTTGAATTTTATTTTAGACATTACATGACCACACCAAAGCTCAATTAATACATTCTTGTTAAATCCAATTAATGAACGACACTGATCTACTGGTATATCATATAACGACTTTGTAACAACACCTTCTCTTAATTTACTTTGATATGGCCCACAGAGCCGGCCAGGTACCACTTCTCGAAACCGGAGAACTACATGTCAGTGTACCACCAGGAGGGCACAAATGTGCTGTACGTGGGGGGCCAGACAGTGATCTACGTGCTGACTTTCACTGACAGGGGGGTCCGCGACCTGCAGGTGAGTTGCTGGTAACCATAGAGATGAACAGAGATACTCGGTGGTGGTGACACAGTAACCCAATGCAGGCACAGGAGACTGGCTTAAAGAGGAGGCAGCAGCTGTCGACCTAGTTCAACAGCCTCGAGATGGGTCATGCATACATTTATAGAGCAGATCTCATCTCTGTCCAATCGGAAAAGGAAGTGATTATATAGTGTGGGCTTATGAGGTCAACATACTGTGGTAAACCGTGGGGTGTTGGGTTGAGCGTGCAGAGATTGACACAGAGACAAGGAGGTTTTAGTCCGCAAAAACAACTTTACTACTTTACTTTATTTTATTTTTTAAATGTATTTTTATTGGGGTTTCACATTTCCCCTCCCGATCTGATAGCCCAGGTACTCCACCTCGGCGTAGCCCAGCTTGCACTTGTGGGGGTTCGCGGTCAGACCTGCATCCCTTAGCGCATCAACCACTACCTGTAACCTGCAAAGATGTGACTCCCAACTGTCACTGTGCACAATTAGGTCATCCAGATAAGCTGCTGCGTACTCACTGCGCGGCCGCAGGACGCGGACCATGAGTCGCTGAAAGGTCACTGGTGCCCCGTGGAGCCCGAAAGACAGAACTCGGTTGTGGTATAGCCCCCCGGGGTGGAGAAGTCAGTCTTCTCCCGGGAGGCCGCTGCCAGTGGCACCTGCTAGGACCCCTTTGTCAGGTGCTGACGTATCTCGCCATCCCCAAGCGGTCGATCACTTTGTCCACCCGGGGCATGGGGTAGGCATCGAACTTACTGACCTCGTTCAGACCCCGGAAGTCATTGCAGAAGCGGACGCTTACATCCGGTTTTGGAACCAGCACTATGGGGCTAGACCGCTCACTGTGGGACTCCTCCAATACCCCCATTTCTAGCATTGTTGTCACTTCCCGCTGGTCCGCCACCCTCCGGGCTTCTGGTATCCAGTATGGCCACTTACGCACTTTTTCTCCCAGACGTGTGTGGATATGATGTTCCACGAGATCCGTGCGCCCTGGCACCTCGGAGAACACGGACATATTCTGTTGGACTAACTCTCGGAGCTCTTGTCGTTGGGTCGGGCTGAGGTCTTCCCCCATTGCAACATCGACAGAGAGCGTGCCATGCTGTGACCGGGTCCACGTTACGCACAGCGCCTCGCGTGCGTGGCATTTCTTCAGTAAGTTCACATGGTAAAGCTGGAGGGGTTTTCTACGCCCCAGTTGGCGGACCTTATAGTTGACGTTGCCTACCTGCTCAACGATGTCGTAGGGCCCATGCCACGTAGCCAGGAATTTACTCTCCATTGTAGGGATCAGCACCAAGACCTTCTCACCTGTTTGGAACTGTCGTGGTTGGGCCCCCCGGTTCGAGACACGCTCCTGGGTACGTTGCGCCTGGGCCATGTGCTCTCTCACCACTGGCCAAGTCGCCGTCATCCTCCCCCTCATCTCCTCCACATGTTTGACTATGCTGCGAAGGGGGGGTCGGATGCAATTCCCAGACCTCCTTGGCTAGGTCCAGCAGCTCGCGGGGCTGACGGCCATACAGGAGCTCAAAGGGGGAGAACCCAGTGGATGCTTGGGGTACCTCGCGAACTGAAAACATCAGGTGGGGCAGCAGCTGGTCCCAGTTCCTCCCGTCTCTCTCGATGACCTTCTTCAGCATCTGTTTTAGGGTCTTATTGAAACCTGTCCATTTGTGGATGGTACACACTGGTCCTCACCTGTTTTATTCGTAACAGATTGCAGACATCTTTCGTCACACGAGACATGAACGCGGTGCCCTGGTCCGTCAGGATTTCCCGCGGAATACCCACCCGGCTAAATAAATGGAAGAGCTCCCATGCGATACCTTTTGCTGCCGCCGTGGATAGCGGGATTGCCTCAGGATACCGGGTGGCGTGATCCACGATTACCAGGATGTATCGGTGTCCCCTCGCGGTCTTCGCCAACAGACCCACCAGATCCATTGCCACCCACTCGAATGGCACTCCTATGATGGGCAAGGGAACCAAAGGGTTTCTATACTGTACCCTTGGAGCTGTGATCTGGCACTCCAGGCAACTAAGGTAGTAGTCCTCCATGGCACGCTTGACTCCGGGCCAGTGGAACCGGTTATTTTCTCCATCCCAGGTGTGCCCCAAGTAGGTGGGTGTGGGCAAGCTGCAACACAGTCCTAACATACTGGCTGGATATGAGTAACCAATCTTTTGTCTCCCCATTATGGTTTACTGCCTGATACAATAAATTATGCTTGATTGCGAAGTGGGGGTAACGCCAATCACTTACCCCAGGTAATAGTACGCCATCCACCGCAATCACCTGGCCCTTAGCGTTCTGGAGATTGGGGGCTTCTAACTGGGCCGTCCCAAACTGACCTGTGAGGATTCCCGAGTCGGGAGGTCCGTCTAGGGCCTCCACCTCCATAAAGCTGTCTTTGTGTGCACCCAACAGGAGGTGACCTAACTCGCCATCCGGGTTACCCCAGAGCTGGGGGATGCGGTGGGCATGGCCTCCTCCCGGCTGGGACAGCTCCAGGCGAGGTGCCCCAGCTCACCGCACTCATAACAGCGTCTCTGATCTGGGTCCAGCAGCCGCCGACGTTGTCGGTTTGGGTCATCCTCCTTCTTCAAAGCCTCGGCTGGTTCCGTCCGGGCCCCCTTCAGCCCCTCGCCTCTCTTTGTGTTGTTCGTCCCCCTCTCTCTGCTCGGGCCCCTAGAAGGTCCTGGGTGTTCTGGTGAATTTCCACAGTGGTCAGCAATTCCTCCAGGCTCCGGGGGTTCTGCATGCTCACCGTCTTCTTCATCTCGTATGGCAGGACCCGAAGGTATTGATCCAGGATGAGCTTGTCGAGCATCCTGGGGGACGGTACTTCGTCAGTAGCCAGCCCTTGGTCAGGTGCACCAGGTCGCTGATCTGAGCACGGGGGGAAAGGGTGGGGTCAAAGGTCCAGTCGTGGACCAGTTGTGCACGGCGGGCGAGGCTGAACCCATATTGGCTCAGGATCTCCCATTTGAGTCCCTCATAATTCGCGGCCTGGTCAGCGTTCAAATCAAAGTAGGCCTTCTGGGCCTTCCCAGAGAGGTAGGGTGCCAACAGGCTGGCCCATTTGGGCTTGGGCCATCCTTCCCTCTGTGCCGTGCACAAATACGACTCCACGTCATTTTCCTCCCTTCCTCCCTTCAACTGGGCTACCTGCACTACCAGTCTGCGGTTTTGTTGGTGCTGCTCCTCCAGTGCTTGCTCCTGGAGAGCCTGTTGCTTCTGCTGGCTGAGGATGAACTGAGCCACCAGCTCCTCCATGGAAATCTCTGTACACTTGACCCCACTGCACCTAAAGCTACTGAGTTGCCCACATTCTCCACCGTATGTGGTAAACCGTGGGGTGTTGGATTGAGCGTGCAGAGATTGACACAGAGACAGGGAGGTTTATGTCCGCAAAACAACTTTACTAAGACAGAAAATAAACATAACAAAGAAAATTCACTTAGGTTTGGCTCAGTCCTTCTTCTCTGCTTTTGCTCGGTGTCGGTCTCTCCCTCGTGGTGTGCCACAGTGCTCCTTTTATTTGGCCTCCACGGCTGGTTGGCACTTTCCACTAATTATCTCCACTTGGAGCTATCTGTGTCGGTGTGCCCAGCTCGCATACTCCCAGCAGAGGGAGCCAGCGTCGCATCACGTACCTCCCCTCCATTACCACCCCTCGGGGTAGACCTCCTGGGATACCACAATACAATAAAGATAATACACTGAGCTAATAATGTCAACGTTGACTCGACAAACATGAGCAAAAGGTAGCCTATCATTTGTGTTGTGACTTCTGATTGTCTGTGCCCTATAGTTACGCTTAGTTGATCAAATATTAGAGACAGTAAAGTAATCCTCCCTTTGTTCGTTTATGGTACAGGACCAGACTTTTGTCATTTTCAATCAGCACTGAATTTGATTGCAGTTAATTGAGTATTTGAAAAGGCCTAATTTGCATACGAGTTATGGATAAATTGTATGACATACTGGAATGTATCTTATATTATTACAGATCCCTGTGGTAACCGATGAAAACGCAAAGGCAGCTTGCATCGCCAAATCAGACCCACCAAAGGTAGGTGGTCACCACCATCATCCTCATCATCAATCTTCGTCATCATTATCACCATAATTACAGTGAGGAAAGTTTGTTGCTACTGAGAATGTTAATTAAACAGAGACATAATATCAACATGATATCGACACCAGTAGAAACTGTCCCAAAGGTTAAAGGTTGGGACAGGGGAATGGTACAATGCTGTATTTGGTATTCAGACACAAATTACATCTGGAAGTTTCTCTTGAGATAAAAGTCCTGCCACTGTACTTAATGAATAAGTGATGCAATGCATATGAAGTTATGCAGACAATGCATTCCCTCAGTACTGCAGAGGTAATTGTTGCGCTATCTGCCAAATTAGGGAAAATGGATCAGTTCCAATATTCTCTCTCTCTCTCTCTCTCTCTCTCTCTCTCTCTCTCTCTCTCTCTCTCTCTCTCTCTCTCTCTCTCTCTCTCTCTCTGATACAGTTGGAGTGTGACAATTTCATAACAGTCATTCAGAAAGTCAATGACACTTTTGTGGTATGCGGGACAAATGCAGGAACCCCCAAATGCTGGCTGCTGGTAAGATGACATGATGATGAATAGAATAGCTATTGTCTTCAACGTGTGTTTAGTGTTCTCACAACGGTCACACTTTCATCTTACTTATCTCCTGTATCACTTTTATAAAAGTTGGTAATAGTGTTCAATAAAAAACTTTAATTTGTATCTCTATTTGTACTGTATACAAGGAGGTAAGAGCATTCAGGATATGGCTTGTGAGGTTGTGATGTAATTTCCTCTCCATAGGTAAATGACACTGTGCTGACTGACGCCCCCACCAATGGACAGATGGCACCAGCCTCTGACATCTCCCCTCCCTACCCCTCCCAGAGGTCTGTCAGTCTGTCCGCAGGTACGATGAGAGGACAGACAGACACTCCAGCCAAACATCCATAGAAACTCTGCTATTGGCACAATACCAAACCCATCCCTCACCCCTCCATCCAGCCATTATGTTCATCATTATACAGACCAATCAGATCCTCAACATTGGCTTTGGTATGGGATAGGAGATCTGTTTAAAATGGTACTATAGTACTACAGATGGTTCACGACATGTAGCGAAGCTGTAACTCACAGTATTATCGGAATCATGGCAAGGTTACTTTGTATAGCAGGTTCTGTGATAGCGCAGACCAGGCTAGACTGGAGTGATGAACCAATGAGCCATTTGCTAGAGTGGGGCAGCATTCTGATAACGTTCAGTTCTCATTGAACCATTAATGTCATGATCCAAATTACCTCCCTTATTGCTATGGAGACAGTGCCCTAAGTGGGGTAATTGTAATACGGTTATGGGAGGGTGTTGGCGCAGTCAGCTGTCTTCTGTTGACTTATTTTTTATCTCTCCCTCTAACTTCTGTTTCTCTCTCTCTCCCTCTCTCCTCTGTATCTCTCTCTTTATCTTTACCCCCCCCCCCCCCCCTCTCGCACTCAGATGGGAATCTATACTCTGCTCTGTCAGCAGTGGGGCGTCACCCTGGCTCTATCCGCCGGACCTACGGCACTCAGAAGCTCCTGAAGACTGAGACCAAGTGGCTGCAGAGTGAGTGGGATGAGAGCAACATGGAACTATAATGATGTAGGAGAGCTGCATGAGGCACTGGAATGGATGAGCATGGAAATAGCAAGTCTATATGATCTAGTATCTTGTAACTGTAACATGTTGCATGCAGAAATGTAATCCCTATGAATTCTTCCATTTTAAAGATCATAAGTTAAGTTCACAGTTGTGATAGTCATACAATGTTTTAACTCCCTGCATTATGTACTGGAAGTCTTTATTAGCCTATGAAACTTCCAAGCAAACACTTTTATCACAATGTATTTTTTAAATACACCTTTATCTCCGTACACACTAGATGGCCCTACTAGAATGAAATGCATTAGTTTGAAATGGGCCCAGATAGTTACAACCAGTGACTGAGTTGGCCTGGTGCTCACTGGCCTCAAATGTTTTACTACCTGATTGAGTATTAGTGTTTATAACATAGTGCCTGTTAAATAGTGATGAGTACCAGCTCCCAAATATAAAGAGTATTATTTCAGTCCACTTCAAGCACTGGTGGAAGTCCTTTCTCTCTCCTGCTGCAGGCCCCCAGTTTGGTGGAGCAGCAGTAATGCCAGCCTCTCAGAAACACAAGGAGGAGATCTACTTCTTCTTCAGTGAGATCAACAAGACGGCCATGGTGGACGAGGAGCCCTACAGGTCGCGCATCGGCCGAATCTGCATGGTAACCACAACAACATCACTATATCAGCTGCATTGCAAGGTTATTGCGTATTAAAGCAGAGCTCCGCGAAATGAGAAACAGCACCACTGGTCACCCCATGCACATTTGTTATTGTTGAGTTTTTTTAAAACAGAAGAGATGAGCATCCAGCCTCATGGTAAAAATAAAACGTAGCACATACTCTGATGTTCATCCGTGCAATGATGTCAGAGGGGGGACAAAACTGGGTTTGTTGTTTGAAGTAACATCTTTGTTGTTGTAATATTGCAAACGTACCTGGCCGTTTCAACTGTTGTATACTGTGTGTCCGTCTCCAGGTGGACGAAGGGGGCATAAAGAACCTGCTGGCGGACTCGTGGACTACCTTCCTGAAGGCAAGGGTGATGTGTGGTGCGGGTAGCACCCCCCAGCAGTACAACAACATCAGACAGGCCTTTGTGCTGTCTGACGTGGCCCACGAGAAGAGGACTGGGGTCATGTACGGCCTGTTTGCCAACGCCTGGTGAGTAGACACCTTACACCTTACACCTTCAACACCCTCCAACCCATATGGCTGCTTAAGACTGTATCATGCTTAAAATGCAGGAGAGGAATGAGCTGCACAAACAACATAATCAGAGGAAAGGATGAATTATGCACAGCACATCCAAATGGGGCACAGGAGCTGGATAGACATGGACAGCAATGAAAAGTTTCAGTGAGGAAAATATTTGATTGTATTTGAAAGGGAAAGGGACAGGGGGGATACCTAGTCAGTTGTACAACTGAATGCCTTCAACTGAAATGTGTCTTCCGCATTTAACCCAACCCCTCTGAATCAGAAGTGGGCTATGCTCTGTGGAGGCGGCCAATTATTTTTGAGCTTGAGTGCTTTTATTAGCATATTTGAGCGGCCTTAAATCTTTTACGTCCTTTTAGAGAGTCATAGTAATCAGTCTGTGATTGAATTGCTAACAACATTCCGATTCACATTAAGTTTGAATAAAGTAAGTAGAAGGAAGGAAGGCTTTTAAGTGTTGTATTGTTTGGTTGACCAGGGACACAACAGTGATATGTGCTTACTCCATTGAGGACATTGACCAGGCCTTCGCCACGTCCAAACTGAAGGGTTACAGCAGTCCTCTGATTGGACATCGCCCTGGCACAGTAAGACACCCACTGAATCAGTTAAATGAACTTTATTTGAATTAACGTTTTGTAATGCCAATCAAAGTCATTTTACAAAGGCCAATTGCATAAGCTCATGCATGTGAGTCCGTCAATTTTGGGGAAGTGGAAGACTTGTGTTTCTATTTTGGAACAGTTGCAGATGACAGACGCTGGTTGTGAAATTATTGTTTAAGGCAAAGCCACAGCCTAAGTCTGTCTCCCTTCCTGATTACATCACTTTCATTACATCACTTCCTGTCCCAGTGTGCCTTCAAGAACTCCACGGCAGCCCACAACCCTAAGACCCTAGTGGTGATCAGGGACCACCCGGAGATTGAGGACGTGATTAGTCCGGTCGGGGGAGCTCCGCTGAACCTGCCCACCGACGATCACTTCACACACACTGTCGCTGCCATTGTACTAGCAGTAAACGACGAGCACTATAGCGTGCTGTACCTGGGAACAGGTGTGTGTGTGTGTGTGTGTTTTTGCCGTCAAGCTGTATCCCATGTACAGGCGTTTGGTGTAACCTATTTAAAAGTTATCTTTTAGAAGACGTAGTCTCCTTGAAAAAGTAAATAAACAAGTTGTTTGCTAAATGCAGGCATGAGTTGGGGCTTATTATAAGAGTGCATTTTTGGCATGAATCCCAGATAAATTGACTGAATTTAAAATAAAATAAAAAGTAGCTACAGACTAATCGATGTGCTCTGATAAAGAAGTCAGTTGCTACCACAGGGAAAGTAGTGATAGAGCTGTGAACAGAGCCATGGGTCTCTGAGGTGGCCTAATAACAAACTAGAGCAGTTAGTCTTCTGTGGGAAGTAATAGCCTCTCAATGTGGGGAGGAGATAAGAGAGGACAGGCCGGCTCCTCTCCGTAAGTCACCCACTGATGAATTGACCAGTAGAGGAAAAAGGCAGCATGTGCTATTATAAACCTGGGGCCATATTCAATCAAAAATAGTCACTGAGTTTCCGGGATACATAAAAAGGAACAGGTCTCGACCATGGTGTCTCTCTCTCCTCTGATAATGTTCTCTCTCTTTCTGGTGATAGAACAGGGGAAAGTGCTCAAGGTTCTGCACACTATCGAGGAGGCCTTTATCATATCCCAGTACTCCCTCTTCCATAACGAGGGTCCTGTTCTAAGCATGGCCATCGACTCTAAGAAGGTACTGTGAGACCATCAGCGAACACTCCTTAGCAGCTCACACTAATATCCATAGAATAATTTGTTTATGACGTAGCTGCAGTCCAATCCATTTAAACAATGCACTTCTAGTGATAACCACTGTGTGTCTCTCTGCCTTCTCCCCCAGGGCCACCTTTATGTGGGCACGGCAATGGAGGTCCAGCGCATACCATTGGCTGACTGCGGTCGCTATGGAGACAGTTGCCGGGAGTGCATTCTGTCTCGGGATCCCTATTGTGGTTGGGACGCAGCCAGGAGGAGGTGCACACCCATCCCAGCTGGATACAACATCAGCACTGGGTATGAGATGTGATGATGTCACTCCTGGATTACAGTTTAGATACCTATGGAAAACATGCAGTGTACCAAAAAAATAACAATCAATACCAGCCATAACATATCATTTCTTGCAGAGGAGTGTCGAGGTTCCAACTACTATTCTAGGTTTTATGATAATTGTTTCATTCACATAAAATGGTTGATTGTTCAAAATGGTACATGCTAATTTGATGTTCCTTCAATAATTTGTTTCATACCACAGGGCACTCACTCAAAGTCTGGACCATTCCAATGCCTCTATCTGTGGTGAAGCTGCTGGTGAGTGCCACTCCGCCTCCTCTCTGACTCTCTGTATCTTTATTCACTGAAATAAGGAACTTTTTTTCCAGAGCCTAACTCAGAAGATGATATCATATAATTGAGCGGATGCTCAAACCCATTGGGTGGTTTAATATCAAAGTTTGCCCTCACTTCAAAGCCCAATAGCTTCAGCCATATTATTAACCTCTAATAATCCAAACAAATGATGGGATATGTACTGTCTTTGTTAGCAGTCTCTTTTTTCCATTACTTCTGTTGGTCGCAGTCTCAGTGCAGCTATCATGCATATTCGTTGACTGTTTCCCTTTCTTCCATTCCTAGAACAGTGTTTTTTAAACTTAGGGAGTGGAGGATGAAAGGTGATGCAATATCGTATATAAAGATATTATATTTTGATCTGTTATTTTAGCTGATATTTTCCAGAGAGAGCAAGTATCAGACCACAGAAAAAAATAGATGCATCTCTGTGTCAGTTTGTACACGTTAGTCTGGTTTTAGGTTTACCGGGGTTTGAGTCACAATTGTCCTACTAACTGAGAGCAAAGTTATAATTTACAATAACCTGTATATTTTTTCACAACTATTAGTGTGGCCTCTTACCCACACATTTGTCACATAATGCAGCAGTCCTGCCAATCCTGTCCTTCCATTCCCATTTTGAACTCACCTATGATTGTTACCGTATATACGTAAACAATCCATAGGTATGAAACCATAGCATATTCTCTAGTCTAGGGAGCCCATAAGTAAGTATTTCATTAGGGTGAGATCAATGTTAACCAGGCTGTGCCATCTGAACCCCCACAGCACCGAAGACCCATAGGACAAACCCCAAACAGGTGGTGATTGACTCGGACGGCCCCGTTAACCTCCCCTGCCCCGTGCGCTCCTTTCACGCCACCTACCGCTGGGAGAAGGACAACTGTATCCAGCACTACCCCTGCTTCATCATTGGAGACTCCTGTGTGCTGGAACCCACCCCTGACCTGCCCCTTAAGCAGGGGGTGTTCCGCTGCATGGCCACGGAGAACGGCTACAAGGTGGAGGTGGTCTCCTACAGGCTGGTGATCAACAGTGGGCCTCTGCCTGCCTCCTTGGCCTCCACCCTGGGGCCCTGCCTCCTGCTTGCTGCAGCTACCCTCTGGCTCCTGTAACCATTGCAAATGCTAAAGCTAACCCCTTAGCCTCTAAGGCCCTCTCTCTGTCAGACAAGAGAGGAGGGGCCACCATACCCAGATTAGGTTCGCAGAGCATTGCTATTAATGGTCGGGTAATGCGATCAGTGTTGCCCACAGAGACTGTTTTCAGAAAAAGTGTTTTTTAATTTAATTTACATTGTTCAGGAAATGCCTGAAAATAAACAAAGCCACTTATTTTTAAATTATATATGGGCTTACCATACTAATCAATACTGTACTGTTTAAACAAAAAAAAATACCTAAAACAAACTGAAAATACACAACATTTAAACTGAATTAATACATTAACATCAATATGGGTTTTATGGAAAGACAAACTATAATATCATGTCTTAGTCTGAATTTTAAATACAGATTCAAACCACAAGATGTGCTTTGCGAACCTTGCCTGTTCCACCCAAGAAATGACATCTCATGAGTTGCGTTAAATACCATATCAGGCCAATTTCTCTACTTATTTTTAAACTTGATTGTCCTACTTTGTGAATATTTGAAGCTTGAATACTGCTCTAACATCCAAACATCTTGTTGAATGTCATAAGTATAGGATAGTATTTAGAAAATGTCTGGTATTGTGTAGAAAAAAGCCTTAACAATTCTGGGACATACCTCCTAAGCACAATTTGCAGTGGAAGCAAAACTGATCAATTATGTTGACTTGAAACTGTGAATGAGGTGGCCAAGCCTTACTTTGATGCTGGGAGGAAGTGTCATCATTTTGACAAGAAGTCATATTTTTGACAGGAAGTAGGTAGAAGAACATGAGCTCATCCTCGAACATCACTGTGTCTCGGCAAGTCCTCTGCAGTAAAGGCCGTTTTTGCATCATTTTATTGGATAGTATCAGACATTCATATTATGCTACTTCATTTTCAATAAACATAAGTACAGTAAACATCATTCAGTGGCAGGTGAGGCCAAATCAGAATTGAGTAGATGACATGTAGAGTTAATGGCATTTTGCAGTTTGCTATATGAGAAAAAGCTTGTGATTATATGAGTACTGTGTGTTAGGTATTTTATTGCTCCGCAAATGCTGATTTCCACCATTGCTGCCTATGTATATGAAAGTTATTCTTGATGGTTCAAGGTTTTATACTGTGCGGAAGTCCCGAGAGGACAATAAAAAAATCCTTGTCATGGCGAGATAACTTATTTATCTCGTGAACACGACATAACAAAAGTTGTTTTGTCGACATCACGAGATGAATTCTATAAATAGGAGTAGACGCATTGATGATAGATTGACATTATGGCAGAGGCGATAGAGCCCATGGTGGATCAGCACATATATTTTTATTGATTGCTACACTAAGGGATGGTACATTTCATGCTAACATGTTGCTCATTGACAGTTTATAAATTAGAATGTTAGCAAGCTAAATGTCCCTTACCTTGAGCTAAGAGTGGCAGGTAGCCTAGTGGTTAGAGCATTGGGCCAGTAACTGAAAGGTTGCTAGATCAAATCCCTGAGCTGACAAAGTACAAATATGTCATTCTGCCCTGGAACAAGACAGTTAACCCACTGTTCCTAGGCTGTCATTGTAATAAGAATGTGTTCTTAACTGACTTGCCTAGTTAAATAAAGGTTAAAAAATAAAAGAGCTCTTGGGGCATCTGATACCTGAAAGGCTGGCTTGTTTCCCAGGTGGTGTGCCAATTGCATGCAAGCAACAATGCAGCTAGTCTTGTGAGTGTCTTAGCTAGGTAGTCTTATTAGCTAGCTAGCTTGTTATATATGCTGGTTGTTGTTAGCTTGCATAACTAATGTGTATAATTGTAAGGGGCACTTCATGTTTTATGGATAATATTACAATTTACAGCATGGGTGAGCTCAATTCCTGACTGATAAGATTATATTTCTTCCTCAGAGCTTGATCAGATTCAATAGCAGTCTCAGATTCCACCTTGTAGGGTGTTTCATAGGTACCGCTTCTTGCAGGCAGATTAGCAGTCAGTGCATTATGTATATGATCAAGACTGAGTGCGCTTGTTTCCTGGCAGGCTAATTTGATTCAGTAGCAGCCTCAGAGGCTGATAAGTCAGGATCCTGCCTAGTAGGGATCCTGCCTAGTAGGGTGTCTGCAAGGAGCCTTACATATGAAACAGCCTACAAGGCAGCATCCTGATTTATCAGCTTCTGAGGCTGAAATGTAATCTGATCAGCCTGTCAGGAATGCAGCTCACCCACTGTAAATGTGTCAGGCATCGTTCAGGGCTTAAATGCCTCACTTTGCGATCAACACAGCCACAGGGCTCCTTGATGAAGTGGTTATCGTGCATCTGAAGAAATGAATGGATGATGCATGGTACTTTTGATTATCTTGTGATCGCGACAAAACAACTTTTGTTATGAAATTAATATGTCTTGATCTCGACATAACGAGGGAACTTTTTGTTAAAATCATATGTCCTCTCTGGGTTTCCGTAATACTGTGGTTATACAATGATATAACTCTTTGACTGCTTTAACTAACCTATTCTCAATGGGAAAATCCAATGCATAATTCTCAAAGGGGTTATTTTCATACTTGTATCTGTATGCTGTGACAAGCGCTTTACATAATTTGATGGGCTCCTTTTGTGAAGTAGAACACTTTGAGCAGCCACCATACTCTGGGGAGAAAGACTGAAATTAATGATTTACATATTTGGAAGATTTGGAACAAAATTCCTCTTTAAGCAATAGATGTTTTTTAATTTAGCACCTGACCTCAAAAAATAAAAGTATGTTGGAGACAGAGAATGTTTGCTGGGAGGGAGTGGTTTACTCAGAGCAAATGTTGAATGTAATATAGTAATATGAATGTAGTTGCAACAAAATGCAAGTCTATTGTTCCCATTTATTGATTGTAGTATCTCAGTACTGAAGCACCATCTTACAACCACTACGGTGTTTTGAACTGTGCCCCTGAGCATTGTGGCAAATTTTGAAATGGCAAAAAACCACTGTCGCCTGAAAATATTGGTCGAAAACAGGCTACATACATGCTGTTCTTGGAACAGTTTTAGCCATAGTTCTGCAGGTTCCATCTTTCTCTCTGGGGGTGGCTGTACGTTTGTTGTCTCGAGGTCTCAGGAGGATCTGCCTGCTGCATTGCACTGATGCGGGATATTGACTGTGCCAAACATAAGCTGTGTTGTGCCGCCTCATCCGCCGCCTGCCGCTTCTCACTCACTTAGCACTTTGAGTAATTGGTTTCCCAAATCTCTTTCTCAAACTCACACATATTCTTAAATATGTCACAAATACACACAGGCATATCGGTGCGCACACACACCTCTTGTTTACCAATCACTCACTTCAATCTCATTCTCTTTACTGGAGCTGGTGTGTCTCTGAAAACAGTGAACAGAAGCCTCTCATACGCTAGCCAACACTAATTAGGCAACTGAACCTGTATCACTCACTGCAGAGAAATACAAGCTCTTTTACCAAGACAGATGGCCTAGAGTCACTGGGTATTGTTAAAAACGGTCAATGAATCATGTCTGTGCAGAGTTGATTGTATTTGGCCTTTCATGGATTTCAAAATTGATATGGGAGTTTCGTTTCTCTGGAGCACTTTATTTAATGACCACCTTCGTAGCCAGGAGTCCCTGCTATGACGTGGACATAAACAGTGGCTATATCGCATGCGGGCGATTATCCTTATCCTAGAAAGATTTAAACCGGTTTGTTTTTGTTCAATTTACCCGTCCGATAAATAATGCCAGCGGAGAAATAGAGTGAAGTGAATCTATTGTCTTTAAATCCTTTCTCTGGCGCTTTGGACAGTGTTGATTCTGTGTCTTAGTACGTTTTGTTACCAAAATCATTCTTTGTTTTAAGGACAGATGTCTGTCTATATGAAGTGTTAATACATGTTCATGTAACACATCTGTAACTCCATATGTTTCCTTTTACTGAACATGTACAGTGAAAATCAATAAAGTAATCAACTACAGTATTTCCTTTTTTATGAACTTTTATTTATTCAGGGTAGCCCAATTATGTATTTTTTCACAAACTGGAAGCAAAAATGTATATCATTGGTCTTTTTTTAATTTGCATGTGTGTCTGTGAAGAGAGAGAGAGAGAGAGAGAGAGAGAGAGAGAGGGGGGGGGGGGGGCAGAGGAAGGGATGTGGACAAGCATATCAAACGAGGAGAGGGAGAGAGTGATTCATACTTAATGGTATAAAACATGAGCATGGCACGGTTTGCGGCACAGTGGAAAGTTGGGTTACTTTAAATTGTAGCAGATTGTGTTAAATTCATGCTTGAGAACCACAAAATGGTTGAATTCCACATTGAGTGAACTATGTTAAATGTTGCACCATCTACTGGTGTAGAAATGTATGACAGTTCAGTGTCAACGCTCCACATGCTCCGTCATATTAGTAAAATAAAATAAAAACATCACTTAAACCATGAAACAGACAGGTGAACCATATTTATACTGGTGATGAACCCTATTTATACTGGTGATGAACCCTATTTATACTTGTGAATGCCTATTCTAGGACATTCTAGGACATACTATTTTTGCCAACTCACTGTAAGCTCATTTTCTATCCATCACTTTCTACTTTTTCCCCCAAAGGAAACTTGGCTTGACATGGTGATGGATCACTTATGATTAATAACAAGATCTTACAAGACAGCTTGCATTTGTTATGGGCTGTCATTCACTTTTTAACACCCACCAACAAACGGAGGCAACCATAATGAAGAACATATTTATTTCTCCCAAAATACAACCCACGACAAACCCCCATCCCCCTCTCTTTTCCATTAAGATCCTTTCTATCCATTTCTCATGAAGTTAGTTTCCTATTCGGAATGAAGAAGAGAAACAACTAATCTTATTCAATAACAGACAGGCTAACTTATCGACTGCCAGAGATAGCCACACGAAACAAAATCAAAACCCCTGCCACATACAAACATAACAGTATATTAATCATTCATTTTATAAGGTTCAAGCTTTCCTCGGTGCAAAGACAACCCCAATACAAGTATATCTAATGACACGTCTCACTAAATCAATATAATTGCCAGAGAGGTTTTAACTATGATCTTTGAAGGATCTGACTTAGCATTTTCTCCAATGTGTCAGAATACCCAGGGTGGAATAATAACAGAGACAAAACTATTTCAATGTACTATTGCACAAGATGGACCCACATCTTATTTTCCCCACCGTCACCTCAAAAGACATCGTATGCAATTAAAGGTTGCAAACCCTGGCAGTAATGCTTGACTTGGACTGAAATAGGTGCCGGTACTCATTTTGGGTGCAGGTACCTGTTATATTTAGGTGCAGGAGCTCTGCAATACTTTTGAGCTAATATTCTATGAGATACGGTAGAACATTTGAGGTGCCGGTACTCAGCTTCAGTAGGCTCCTGAACAAGTCAAGCACTGCCTGCAGGAAAGGGAATGGCTTTATCCCCCACATTCCACATTCCTGAGCGCTTACATACAGAGCAATGTGGAAAATAAGACTTAAAGGGCTGGTCTTCTTCCTTCACGGTCAGTCACTGACAACACATGTTAATGTGTTGTTGAAAACTGGTAACTGAAGGGCTGAATTGGTTCACTAATATTTCATCTTAAGGTGAGTTCTGAGAGTTTGTCTGACTACTTAATGTAAAATGTTGATCATTTTAGCAGTATGAAGATATTCACATTAGGGAGATGGTGATAGCACCAGCCATTTTCACATATGTAGATATTTTTGAGATTCACATTACCTCAAATATTTTAGCAGTAACTGTTTTTGCGCTAAGGGTTGTTGGGCAGTCGGGCATCAAGGGAAAAAAATCTAGATATGCAAATTTGAACTGTTTAAGTGACTGAGAAATCAAACAAGTTCAAGTAAGCATGTCTAGACAGGCTGTAAAACACAATTATAGAACCACACTGCAATTATAGAAGGAGTCACCATCATGAGCTTTGCTCTGTCAAATGTTTCCCTCAAGTCCAGGAACAGTGATCTGCCAGGTGGATGAGGGTGCGTTTGACTCCATTAATATTGTGCTAACTAACTGAAGGACTCAGGTGAGGGCCATCGTTTCGTGCAGTCTGTGCAATTGAGACATTTTATCACATATGTATTTCATGTTAATGTGTCAGGGTACAACTTTATATTGAAGACCTTTGACCAGTTCTCTTGAAAAACAGATTCTGTCAATGAGACTAACCTGTATGAAAAAAAAAATTAAATATAATTGTAAAAACTATAGCTCAAGTCAGAGTCAGTTAACATTATGTGTGTCAGGCAATCAGACAACGGACAGTACCATGACAAAATACTTTGGGGCAAGTCATTACCTGGGAGCAATGTGCAAAGCTGTCATCAAGACAAAGGGTCGCTACTTTGAAGAATATCAAATATTAAATATATTTTGATTTGTTTTAACACTTTTTTGGTAACTACATGATTCCATATGTGTTATTTCATAGTGTTGATGTCTTCACTATTATTCTACATTGTAGAAAATAGTAAAAAATAAAGAAAAACCCTGGAATGAATAGGTGTGTCCAGACCTTTGGCTGGTACTGTATGTCACTCATTTGTAGTTAATAATCAAAAGTGAACTTTTGTATTTGTAGTGTAAATCACACATATTTGGGTAGGCAAGTCATCTGATCCCAATATTAGACATTCAGAAGCACACAACCAGTGAGTTGATGGCTAACCAGGCTAACTAACAGAGTTCATGTAGCCTATTAATACTCTAAACATGTAGGTTAGAGGCACATAGCTCAGGGTTGACTGCTCTGACCGGGTGGTAAGCAATAACTTTAAGTAAATAGAGACCAGCTTTAGAAGGAAGCTCCTCCTACTTTCCGGTAAAAAAATCCTTCCCTTCTCATCAGCCACTCATTGCTTCATATTTATGAGTTACCATGCGGTCTGACATTGGTCCGTGGGACATTAATCAATCACTCAGTTATAGTTGGCTGATATTGATTTAATCACTACGCAAGGTCTAGTGTTAATCTAAGCAGATTTTAAAGGAGGAATACCTTTCCTGAGTTCCTGGTACAATAACAATAAGATTGGTAATACTTATATTGAACCATTTCATGATTGGCCTATGCTTTATTTTGGTCATTATATTGGGTTATTATTTTGTAATGGGGTTATATTCATGTAAGGCATTTTACTGAATCAATATTAATGACATAGTTGATATTTTTTTCATTAATTTGTAGGAATAACTATCAGTGTTGGCTAGAGAACTGATTCCTCTAAACTACTGGTACAGTAGGTACCATTGTGAAATAAAGCTATGATTATTTTTTATTTTTTTTTACACCCATAGAAACATAGAAGGGCATATTTCCTCTATGTTAAATTACAAAACAACCCCACATAGTAAGGAAATATTTACGAGTCAAGGAACCCTGACAGATATGAATGTCAGTGAAGGAGATGCACCTCAGAAAAAGAGGTCAAGATCAAGATAAAGACAGCAGTCTAACAGACTGACCAATGAATTATAAACATCATAAATTAACCCCTCCAGCAGAAAGAAGGCATTCATTACCTAAATATTTACCTCTATATGGAGAGCAGAACTCTGACCTGAAGTTTGAAAGGGTTAGTCTCCAGGAAGCATTCCATAGCCTAAGTATATGCCACCCAATGTATACCGTAAACAAAGTGGAGGCTAATGGAATACCTTAGACATTTTGTTATCAGAAAATGCAATATGCCACAGATAAAAAATAAAACAAATCCAGAATCTTTACTGAGAAAAGCAATGGCTTCTGAAAATAAAATGTTTTTGTTTCATGTTTCATCAGTTGGAATTATTCAAAATATCATAAAACATTGATAGAATACCAAACTTACTGTTGGCCATAACAGGGGTTCCCAAACCTTTTCACTCGGGGCCCCTCTTCCAGCATTGGGGAACATCCCACGTCCCACGAATAGCCACGTCTATTTCTATGGGCACAAGCACTGTTCATGACACAACTGTTCAAAGCCCTCTTGTTGGTGAATAGAATTTTGCAGGTTTAAAGCTAATTTCCTGCAATTCTACACATTTTGTCATGGGGTGCAAGTAACATTTTGCAGTTTTAAAGCTAATTTACTTGCAATTCTATACATTTTGCCATGTCTAATGTGTATTCATCTTATATTGCAGTGACAAAAAAATGACAACAATATTTATGGGCTGCAAAAACGACATAAAAAAACATTAGCTGACATGAGCTAGCTGATCTGGTCATTTCTGACAAGTTGTAAATAGCTCTCTAAGGTATGCTACAACTAACATTAAAAGCAGAAGTGATGACCCACTACCCAATTTTGAAATTGCACCTTGTGCATTCTACTATTACAACTTTCAATAGTAAGTTTAAAGCCGGACTTTGTTTGCCCTAGAGAGCGCGCCCCACAGTTTGGGATCCATTGGCCTATAGAACAACAGTCAAAGGGTTCACTGGTTCACTTTGATGAGATGTCAGAATATGTCATCCACGACAATCAGATATCAATTTTCTTAAATATTGGCGAGGAAAGTGTTGGCTGATAAGTCAGGTGTAAATATAATGAAGCAATAATTCTGAAGCCAGTCAATATTTATTCATTACATACATGTTTACACCCTTCTTGTCACTCACTGGATACAATTTTACTAAAACTATTTGTGGTGTGGTAAAAAAACTTGATATATTTCCCACGTGAAGGTAATGCCAAAACAGTGAGTTACCGTTGGTTTGTAGTATAAATAAAGGATTATGAGGACTTGGGGGACTGTACTTAACAGCCATGGGCAGAGTACTGTGTCTTATGAGGGTTAGTAGAAACATTCAGTCATGACAATTAGTCTGCAAGAGGATTTTCATCTCAGTCAAGGGGGATGAAGCAGTTCAGTCCCTTGTGTAAGGCATATCAACACGTCAGCTGGTCTTGAACAGATACCAGCATCCCCTCCACTAACAGGTACAGCTAAACGTTTTTAAAATATGTATCTTTAAATGTACTTTAAAGGTTCTCCAATGAGCATGCATTTTAGCCCATAAATAGGTTTAAATCTGGGTCCTGGAAATAGCCCCCTAGAATTGCATATATCCTTTTTTAGTTTTGCTATGGAAATTTGAGCATTTCACTTCCCAACACCACAACAGTAGTCTGAACTAAGTCAATAGATCAGGTGATGTGCATGCCAGAACTAACATACATTTCCTCATTGTATTGCCCACAAAGAGAGAACTATACATAATGGGCAGGAAATTATTGGTTGTTGGTATTCTTCATCTGGTAGCTTTTTGCCTATATTATTAATAATTTGCTGACTTCTACACTAAAGCCTAACTTGAAAGATGCACACTGTTGGACCATTCTCCCATGCAAGCATGTTAATATTCAACCTGTAATAATCAAGACAGTGATGGTAAACATGGATGTAAACATCAAATCAAATCACATTTTATTTATCACATGCGCCGAATACAACAACCTTACAGTGAAATGTTTACTTACGAGCCCCTAACCGACAGTGCAGTTAAAAAAAAATACGGACAAGAATAAGAGATAAAAGTAACAAGTAATTAAAGAGGAACAGTAAAAAATAACAATAAAAAAATATATATATATATTTCACCTTTATTTAACCAGGTAGGCTAGTTGAGAACAAGTTCTCATTTGCAACTGCGACCTGGCCAAGATAAAGCATAGCAGTGTGAACAGACAACACAGAGTTACACATGGAGTAAACAATTAACAAGTCAATAACACAGTAGAAAAAAAGGAGAGTCTATATACATTGTGTGCAAAAGGCATGAGGAGGTAGGCGAATAATTACAATTTTGCAGATTAACACTGGAATGATAAATGATCAGATGGTCATGTACAGGTAGAGATATTGGTGTGCAAAAGAGCAGAAAAGTAAATAAATAAAAACAGTATGGGGATGAGGTAGGTAAAAATGGGTGGGCTATTTACCGATAGACTATGTACAGCTGCAGCGATCAGTTAGCTGCTCAGATAGCAGATGTTTGAAGTTGGTGAGGGAGATAAAAGTCTCCAACTTCAGCGATTTTTGCAATTCGTTCCAGTCACAGGCAGCAGAGAACTGGAACGAAAGGCGGCCAAATTAGGTGTTGGCTTTAGGGATGATCAGTGAGATACACCTGCTGGAGCGCGTGTTACGGGTGGGTGTTGCCATCGTGACCAGTGAACTGAGATAAGGCGGAGCTTTACCTAGCATGGACTTGTAGATGACCTGGAGCCAGTGGGTCTGGCGACGAATATGTAGCGAGGGCCAGCCGACTAGAGCATACAGGTCGCAGTGGTGGGTGGTATAAGGTGCTTTAGTGACAAAACGGATGCCACTGTGATAAACTGCATCCAGTTTGCTGAGTAGAGTGTTGGAAGCAATTTTGTAGGTGACATCGCCGAAGTCGAGGATCGGTAGGATAGTCAGTTTTACTAGGGTAAGTTTAGCGGCGTGAGTGAAGGAGGCTTTGTTGCGGAATAGAAAGCCGACTCTAGATTTGATTTTCGATTGGAGATGTTTGATATGAGTCTGGAAGGAGAGTTTACAGTCTAGCCAGACACCTAGGTACTTATAGATGTCCACATATTTAAGGTCGGAACCATCCAGGGTGGTGATGCTAGTCAGGCGTGCGGGTGCAGGCAGCCAACGGTTGAAAAGCATGCATTTGGTTTTACTAGCGTTTAAGAGCAGTTGGAGGCCACGGAAGGAGTGTTGTATGGCATTGAAGCTCGTTTGGAGGTTAGATAGCACAGTGTCCAAGGAAGGGCCAGAAGTATACAGAATGGTGTAGCAGCAAGCAAGAGCAACATCATTGATATATACAGAGAAAAGAGTCGGCCAGAGAATTGAACCCTGTGGCACCCCCATAGAGACTGCCAGAGGACCGGACAGCATGCCCTCCGATTTGACACACTGAACTCTGTCTGAAAAGTAGTTGGTGAACCAGGCAAGGCAGTCATCAGAAAAACCGAGGCTACTGAGTCTGCCGATAAGAATATGGTGATTGACAGAGTCGAAAGCCTTGGCAAGGTCAATGAAGACGGCTGCACAGTACTGTCTTTTATCGATGGCGGTTATGATACCGGCTCAGAAACCAGATTGCACAGCGGAGAAGGTACGGTGGGATTCGAGATGGTCAGTGACCTGCTTGTTGACTTGGCTTTCGAAGACCTTAGATAGGCAGGGCAGGATGGATATAGGTCTGTAACAGTTTGGGTCCAGGGTGTCTCCCCCTTTGAAGAGGGGGATGACTGCGGCAGCTTTCCAATCCTTGGGGATCTCAGACGATATGAAAGAGAGGTTGAACAGGCTGGTAATAGGGGTTGCGACAATGGCGGCGGATAGTTTCAGAAATAGAGGGTCCAGATTGTCAAGCCCAGCTGATTTGCACGGGTCCAGGTTTTGCAGCTCTTTCAGAACATCTGCTATCTGGATTTGGGTAAAGGAGAACCTGGAGGGGCTAGGGCGAGTAGCTGCGGGGGGGGCGGAGCTGTTGGCCGAGGTTGGAGTAGCCAGGCGGAAGGCATGGCCAGCCGTTAAGAAATGCTTGTTGAAGTTTTCGATAATCATGGATTTATCGGTGGTGACCGTGTTACCTAGCCTCAGTGCAGTGGGCAGCTGGGAGGAGGTGCTCTTGTTCTCCATGGACTTCACAGTGTCTCAGAACTTTTTGGAGTTGGAGCTACAGGATGCAAATTTCTGCCTGAAGAAGCTGGCCTTAGCTTTCCTGACTGACTGCGTGTATTGGTTCCTGACTTCCCTGAACAGTTGCATATCGCGGTGACTATTCGATGCTATTGCAGTCCGCCACAGGATGTTTTTGTGCTGGTCGAGGGCAGTCAGGTCTGGAGTGAACCAAGTGCTATATCTGTTCTTAGTTCTGCATTTTTGAACGGAGCATGCTTATCTAAAATGGTGAGGAAGTTACTTTTAAAGAATGACCAGGCATCCTCAACTGACGGGATGAGGTCAATGTCCTTCCAGGATACCCGGGCCAGTCGATTAGAAAGGCCTGCTTACAGAAGTGTTTTAGGGAGCGTTTGACAGTGATGAGGGGTGGTCGTTTGACTGCGGCTCCGTAGCGGATACAGGCAATGAGGCAGTGATCGCTGAGATCCTGGTTGAAGACAGCGGAGGTGTACTTGGAGGGCCAGTTGGTCAGGATGACGTCTATGAGGGTGCCCTTGTTTACAGATTTAGGGTTGTACCTGGTGGGTTCCTTGATGATTTGTGTGAGATTGAGGGCATCTAGCTTAGATTGTAGGACTGCCGGGGTGTTAAGCATATCCCAGTTTAGGTCACCTAACAGAACAAACTCTGAAGCTAGATGGGGGCGATCAATTCACAAATGGTGTCCAGGGCACAGCTGGGAGCTGAGGGGGGTCGGTAGCAGGCGGCAACAGTGAGAGACTTATTTCTGGAGAGAGTAATTTTTTTAATTAGTAGTTTGAACTGTTTGGGTATGGACCTGGAAAGTATGACATTACTTTGCAGGCTATCTCTGCAGTAGACTGCAACTCTTCCCCCTTTGGCAGTTCTATCTTGACGGAAAATGTTATAGTTGGGTATGGAAATCTCAGAATTTTTGGTGGCCTTCCTGAGCCATGATTCAGACACGGCAAGGACATCAGGGTTAGCAGAGTGTGCTAAAGCAGTGAGTAAAACAAACTTAGGGAGGAGGCTTCTGATGTTGACAAACCAAGGCTTTTTCGATCACAGAAGTCAACAAATGAGGGTGCCTGGGGACATGCAGGGCCTGGGTTTACCTCCACATCACCCGCGGAACAGAGGAGGAGTAGTATGAGGGTGCGGCTAAAGGCTATCAAAACTGGTCGCCTAGAGCGTTGGGGACAGAGAATTAAAGGAGCAGATTTCTGGGCATGGTAGAATATATTGCGGGTACAGCGGAGGTAAGCCCAGGCACTGGGTGATGATGTGAGCGGTTGTATCTCTGGACATGCTGGTTGTAATGGGTGAGGTCACCGCATGTGTGGGAGGTGGGACAAAGGAGGTATCAGGGGTATGAAGAGTGGAACTAGGGGCTCCATTGTAAACTAAAACAATGATAACTAACCTGAACAACAGTATACAAGGCATATTGACATTTAAGAGAGACATACAGCGAGGCATACAGTAATCACAGGTGTTGAATTGGGAGAGCTAGCTAAAACAGTAGGTGAGACAACAACAGCTAATCAGCTAGCACAACAACAGCAGGTAAAATGGCGTTGACTAGGCAGGGAGGGTCGGATTAACTACACACAGAGCCTGAGTGCGGCTGGGGCCGACAGATAAAACATAAACAAGCAGAATGGAGTACCGTGATTAATGGACAGTCCAGCATGCATCAGCTATGTAGCCAAGTGATCAGTGTCCAGGGGGCAGCGGTGGATGGGGCAGGGAAGCTAGACTGGCGAGTATTATCCAGGTTAAAAAAACTGGCTGGCTGTGCAGAAGGTAAAAGCCGCTAGCAGTGGCTAACAATGACTAAATAGCTTGTAGCTAGTTAGCTGGTTAGCTTCTGGAGGTTCTTGAATGTGTTCTAAAAATTAAAAATAATAGCGATTCCGTATCACATTGGGTGAGGCAGGTTACCGGAAGGTATAATCGAATTAAAAATCGAAAAGAGATTGAAAGTAAATATGGGTCCAGTGAGTGGTTGGGACGCGGCGATTCAGACAGTTAGCAGGCCTGTGCTAACAAGCTAACAGTTAGTAGGCCGGGGCTAAACAAGGTAGCAGTTAGCGGACCGGGGCTAAACAACCTAGCAGTTAGCAGGCCGAATTAGCAAGCAAGCAGATAGCAAGGGCTAGAAAGTTAGCCTTTGGGGGACGTCGCGATGGGGTGAGTCTGTTTATGCCTCCTCATGCGGTGACATCGATAGACCGGTCGTGGGTCGGGATATTGTAGCCCAGGAGTATGCTTCGGTGGTAGCACAGGAGCTCTGGCCGGGCTAGCTTCAAGCTAAGCGGATGGAAACGCTAGCCAGGAGTAATCATCAGGGGTTGCGGTTAGCTAGTTGTGAAGATCCAGCTGAAAAATGTTCCGTTTGCGGTGGGAATCCGGGGATAAAAATAATAGGTCCGTTATGCTCTGGTTAGAGTCGCGTTGTTCGAACTGGCGAGAGCTTTCCGAGCTAAAGGTTAGCTGATGACCGGTTAGCTGATGACCGCTAGCAATGGTTTGCTGACTGATAGCTGGTAGTTAGCTGGCTAGCTTCAGTTGAGGGGGTTCCGGATCCGAAGTAAATATAAATACTTTAGAAAAAATACTTTTGAAAAAAAAAGCAGATCCGCGCTACATTGGGTGAGGCGGGTTGCAGGAGAGTATTTAGATGTTGAGGTTTAGCAAAATGTTTTAAAAGATATGCGAAGAAAAATATGTAAAAAAATAAAAATAAAAAACAATATATACAAGGGACACGACACGACAAGACGTCTGACTGCTACGCCATCTCCTATATACAGGGGGGTGCCGGTACAGAGGCAATGTGCAGGGGAACCGGTTAGTTGAGGTAGTATGTACATGTAGGTAGAGTTATTAATGTGACTATGCATAGATGACAACAGAGAGTGGCAGTGGTGTGGAGGGGGGGGGCATGTGAATAGTCTGGGTAGCCATTTGACTAGATGTTCAGGAGTCTTATGGCTTTGGGGTAGAAGCTGTTTAGAAGCCTCCTGGACCTTAACTTGGCGCTCTGGTACCGCTTGCCCTGCGGTAGCAGAGAAAATAGTCTATGACTAGGGTGGCTGGAGTCTTTGACAATTTTTAGGGCCTTCCTCTGACACCGCCTGGTATAGAGGTTCTGGATAGCAGGAAACTTGGCCCCAGTGATGTACTGGGCCGTTCGCACTACCCTCTGTAGTACCTTGCTGTCGGAGGCCGAGCAGTTGCCATACCAGGCAGTGATGCAACTATGCTCTCGATGGTGCAGCTGTAGAACCAAACATGTATCCATAGATAAGAGTGTCATGGCGATATTTCACAAATCCCTTCTCTTGGCTTTGAAACAGAAATGTGTGGGTAATGTTGGGCACAGACACATAAATACTGGGTAACATCAGAGTGAAATCCATTTTCTCCCTCCCTATTATTAGTTGTAATTGAGGATTGAAGGACGTAAAGAGGAGACTATAGTCAAACTTCAAATGATAAAGACCTAGAGAATGCAATAGAATGCAATCTTGTCATTTGTTAAACTTGACAGATTTTTACATTCCTTTACAGATCCAAAATGTACATACACACGATGATTCTACTGGGTTTTGTGTGGTTTAGTCCACCACTTCTTGTGATCCTTGCCTCACCAACCCCTGCTTCGAATGATAAGAGAGGCCCCTGTCAAATCTACAACTCTGGTCGCTCCGCAAACTGCCTTGGTCAGCGACTGGATCATGTTCCATGGAAGCACCTCCCTTCCACGCTTGAAAGGATAGATCTCTCCTACAATGAACTTCATACCATTCATGTTAATTACTTTTCTCGCCTACCTCATCTTCGTGTCCTCGAGCTGCAGTTCAACAACATCTCTGTGATTGAGGACCGTGCCTTCCACAACAACCCCCTCCTGGAGCATCTTAACATCTTTAACAACTCCCTAGAGGAAATCCCTGCCAACGCCTTGCAGGACCTCTTTAATCTAAGGGAACTCCTTATGTCGAATAACCTTTACACCCAGGCTACATTGTCAGCTGATGTTTTCTCCAGATTGACCCACCTTAAGGCCCTGTCCATGGGCGGCCCCTTGGTCAAGGGTCTAAGGAAAGGGGACTTCCAGGCATTGAGGAACATTCAGTTGCAGGACTTTGCCATTAAAACTTCATCAAATATCAGTTACTATGAACCGGGTAGTCTGAAGGTAATCCAGACAGGTAGAATGGGTTTTGACATGGCCATAGATCAGAAGCCGAATTTCCTACCTTTGATTCTACGAGACTTGGCCAACAAGACTTTCAGTCTCATCCAATTCAGGAACCTCTTTGAGTTCATGTATTACTTGGGAGATGAGGATATTTTCAGAGGCTTGCAAGACATCAAAGTAGATTCGCTCATCTTTCACCGTGGAAAATTCAATGAGAACCTTATGAGGATGGCTCTGTTTAATCTACAGATCACCCCCCTTAAACGTCTGACACTTCAATACATTGACTTTGCTCGCTCGCCCAACTTTGTGGATAATGGCTTGGACTCCAGTATCAAATATCTTGCTCTGAGTAGACTAAATCTGTGGTAAGCATATCTTATTCTACTATTCTATTACAAAAGCACTATGCAGACATTTCTACCCAGAAGATGCAAAAACAAATACAGGTTCAAAGTCACAAGTGTATTTTTTCATCAATTGAAATCTGTTTCTATATCTATGTAGTGTGAAAGTACCAATTATGTTATCATCTTGACCACGTTTTTTTTCATGCTTACATGTTTTGTCTCCATTACTCCTCAGGCACATCAGCAATCCAGATATTTTGCGATTCGACTGGCGCTTCACATGGTTCAACAAAGTCAGACTGCTGTCCATTCAGAATGTCAACTTCAAATCTGTGCCTTGCGATGCCTGGCTTAATATGGAAGGCATGGAGGTTTTGGACATCTCAAACAACCGCCTGCAGGACAACATCCTCTTCAACCAGAGATGCGACTACAGGGGCACCATGCCAGCTCTTCGTTCCTTCAATGTCAGCACCAACCAACTGACCAGCCTTCAGGACTTAGCCTCCCTGACCAGGGAGTTCAAACAGTTGAAGGTCCTGGATGTCAGCCACAACATGTTGGGTTCTGCTGAGAAGAGTCGCAACTGTAACTGGATGCAGAACATCACCCAGGTGATCGCTCACCACAACCGATTCGAAAGTGGTGCCCTCCAGTGTCTGCCCACCACAGTACAATTCCTGGACCTCTCGTACTGTGACCTGGACCAGCTGGACATGGCCTACTTCCAACAAACCATCAGCCTCAAGGAGCTCCTGCTCAATGGGAACAAGATCAAGTTCATCCCCTCTGGGTGGAGAAGTTGCTCCTTGCAGTCACTGGCTCTGGATGGGAACTCCTTTGGGCTCATCAGCATGGGCTCCTTCCAGGACATGACCCAGCTTTCTCGACTGACAGCAGGGAACAACCCATTCCACTGCACATGCGACCTCCACGCCTTCATCCAGGACACCATTTCCAAGGGGAAAGTCACCATCACTGACTGGCCAGAGAACTACAAGTGTTACCATCCAGAGGCCCTGCTCAATACCGCTGTGGCAAATTTCTTCCCGGGTCACGTGGCCTGCGATATCAGACTGGTCATCATCATCTGTGTGGCTACTACTGCTGCTGTGGTTTTAGTGTTGATGCTTATATGCTACATATTCAATGTTCCCTGGTACATTAAAGCCACATATCAGATCCTCAGAGCCAAATACAGGGCTCATCAGGAAGGAACATCTGGAAAATCACAAATCTATGCTTACCATGCATTCATCTCCTATAGCCAACCAGATGCAGACTGGGTCAGGGACCAGTTGTTGCCCTGCTTGGAGAACAGCAAGCCCCCCTACCGACTCTGTATCCATGAGAGAGACTTCATGCCAGGAAAATGGATAATCGACAACATCATTGAAAATATTGAGAGCAGCGAAAAGGTAAGGTTGAGGACCCACGAAGACAAGTTAGAGGTGTTTTAACAAATAAATAGTAACAGACTTTTGAATATAAAAGGTCAATTGAACAACCCAAAATGTCAGATGTATGTTTTGTTTAGGTTTGTATCCTAATTCCTGCACTGTGCATTTGCCTAAATGAATACACCCTATCCTCTGAATTTTTTGTTTCCAAATCCAGGTCATATTTGTGTTGTCACACCACTTTGTGAACAGCGATTGGTGCAACTACGAGCTCTACTTTGCCCAGCAAAGAGCCATCGGCAAGACCTTCAGCGATGTTATTCTGGTGGTTAAAGAACCCATCGACCCTGAATCTCTGCCCAGCAAGTATTGTAAGCTCAAGAAGATGCTGAACACCAAAACGTACCTAGAGTGGCCCCAGCAAGCCAAGCAGCAGACCTTCTTCTGGGCTCAACTTAGGAGCTGCCTGGGCAAGCCCACAGTGACTAGAGAGCAGGCTCTTAGTGGTAGGAGCAGCAGTGTATCCTCAGTTGGCGCTGTGCCTGTGATAGAGATTCCTCTAGAGGATGAGAAGCCAGCGATAGCTATGCCAAATTTAGACAGAGAAGCAGAGCTCCACAAAGTAGTTCCTCGGGAGATCAAAAATCTTTCAGTGAGAAGTGCAGAGTTTTGTGGGCAAAGACTGATCCCTGTAGCCGTGGCATGAGACAAAATAAGCCAAGCATGTAGCTTGTAATGTGCAAAGTGTCCCAAGACCAATCTCTCTCTGAAGTGCTGAGCTTGAGTGACTTCTTGGCCATGCTGTGGCAGATAATGTGTTTTCCAAGCTGCTTGTAGCATTAGCAAGTGTTTCATAATGATGACAGTGAATAACACGATCCGTCTGCCACCCACCCTTCTGACATGTACAGTGCTTACTCCCCCTTGAACTCTTTACATTTTGTTGCGATACAAAGCGGGATTGAAATAGATTTAATTGTATTTTTTTTGTCATTGATCTTCACAAAATACTCCACAATGTCAAAGTGAAAAAAAAGTTATACAAATGTTTACAAATGAACACAATTTAAATAACTAAAATATGGTCGTTGCATTTAGTTCAGAAGTAAAAATAATCTTAACAAATCTCATAATAAGTTATATGGACTCACTTTCTGTGAAATAATAGGGGTTGATGTGATTTCTGAATGACTACCCTTTCCTCTGTCTCCCACACACACACACACACACACACACACACACACACACACACACGCACACAACATCTGTAAGGTCCCTCAGTCAAGTCTTGAATTTCAAGCACAGATTCAACTACAAGGACCAAGGAGCCTTTTGAAAGAAGGGCAGTGGTTGGTAGATGGGTAACAATAACAAATCAGACATTGAATATATCTTTAAGCATGGCCAAGTTAATAAGTATGCTGTGGAGGATGTATCAAACAACCCAGACACATCAAAGAAACAGTCGTCCTTCTGAACTGAGCTGGAGGATAAGAAGGAAACTGCTTAGGGATGTCAACATGCGGACATTGCTGATTTTAAAACAGCTACAGAGTTCAATGGCTGTGATGGGAGAAAACTGAGGATGGATCAATAACATTGTAGTGACTTCACAATAAATGACAGAGAAAAAGAATAATACAAATACACAGAATATATATTTTCCCCAAAACATGCATATGTATGCAACAAGGCACTAAAGTAATACTGAAAGAAAAAGAAACAAGGCAAAGGAATACAGTTTTTGGACTAAATGCAAAGCCTTTATCTTTGGGGAAAGTCCAACACAACAAATCACTGAGTAACTGCCTCCTTATTTGCAAGCACGGTGGTGGCTGCATCATGGTATGGGTATGCTTGACATCGGCAAATACTGGTGAATTGTTCAGGATAAAAAGAAACAGGATGGAGCTAAGCACAGGCAAAATCGTAGAGGAAAACCTGCTAGTCTGCTTTACACCAGACACTAGGAGAGGAGTTCACCTTGAAGCAGGACAGTAACCTAAAACACAAAGCCAAATCTACACTGGAGTTGTTTACCAAGTAGACAGTGAATGTTCCTGAGTGGCCAAGTTACAGATGACTTAAATC